>NW_017306971.1:603846-637871 GCF_000935625.1 Nanorana parkeri
AATGGAAAATGTACAAAATACAATCTTAAGGCAATATCCAGGTAACCTTGGTTCTTTTACAGAGAGTGTGGCAATTATTGGATTCCTGAAATAGATGAACAGGAGCATTCCAACAAATAAGATACAGAATAACAGTAAAAAAAATACAAGCCCTTGCTATGTTTATGTATACTTCTCTATTCATGATGATGATAATCACATAGCAAGCATATAGATACTCCATACACCCAGCATATATGGCCAATCTATATATGCACCTATGTGTCTCTCTTCATGATGATTCTCTTATTCCCCTAGATACTGTTATCCTCTGACTTCATATACAGTTTACTGCCATTCATTAACTCATCTCTATAGGTTGAACTCGATGGACTTGTGTCTTTTTTCAACCTGACTAGCTATGTAACTATGATTTCTGATTGGCTGGTCTGGTGATCCCTTTGTGTTACATCAATTGAATTAATCATTTTTGGACAGCTCTCTACAGCTGCTTCCATTGTGTACAATCAACACAACCCTGAAACCAGTTTTATCACGTGCCCAACTGGTCAAGAAGTTTATTATAATAAAGACCTGGTTAGCATAAGACTAAAGTATGTTACCTCCAACACATAAGTATATGCATCTATATACAACCTCAATTACATCTTGCAGACATACTTCAATCATAATTTACAACAGTTTAGATGCAGTTAAATGAGAAAAAGTGGTGCAGTAATGTCAATGAGACATGCAGAGATGCCACCATCTGTCGTTCATGGTGATAGATACGCATGTATATAGCCAGCCTTAGCACCTCCTTCTTTCATTATGTTTACGCGCTTGAAACTGCAATAAATATTTCAAACATATTGCTCTTCAAGCCAGTTCTAGCAATTAGTTATTAATCATATACTGAAGCATAAAGGTGTTCTTCTTTACTTATTATACCAACTGTTCAGTAAACACTTCTGAAGGCAAGCTGAGTTGATTTATTTCATATTATGCATTGTAGGGCAGTGTGACAGGAAGCCATATGAATTCCCTGAGGATGGCACAGGGTGATATATTAACTCCATTTAATGTGCATAAACAAGCAGGGTGCTGCTAGCTACAATTCAAGATTAAGATTATTTGGGACATGGAAATACTGTGGAGGGAAATAATGTTGGAAAACACATGCAAAGGCATGAATGAGAAAGTCAGTATAAAAAGAATAGATATATGATTTATAGTGACATTGTCAGGAAATGAAAACAATACTATAGTGGATACAATACAAGTTTATTCTCCATCTTTATAATATGTGCTAGTATAACAAAACCAATAAGCTTTTTTTTAAAATGGCATGGGTTGCTGTACATCACCATGGGGGACAATGCAAATAAAGTTTAAAAAATACTATTGAGCGGGGCGAGGGTCTTTTAATGTGGATTAAAAGGGAAACATTTGAAAATATGCAATGTATTTAAATAACGTGCTCAGGGGATCCCTTAAAGCAGCATGTGATAGAAGTTGCAGAATATGCAAGGGTTAACCCTTTAAAAGTGAAGTTAAAAGAACTACAGTAAAAACATCACAGTTCCCCGACTTCTGTTTACAAACAAATCTATTGTTTTTCTGTGGGAAAGACACACACATAATGTGACAAAGTCCTTTAAAATTATCACAAATTAATGTAAACAATGCCCCCAATGTAAATGCAACAATGCCCCCACTGACATAATGACCTGCCCCCAATGATCTTGTGATTTGTAACCCTGCCTTAGCACCAATTTATGCAAAATTAATACTTTTTTTAACCAGCACAAAGGTTTTGGTGTTCCTAAGGCTCCCTGCAGCTTTCTACAACAATGGATTTTAAAGAATTCATACAATTAAGGACCTGGGAGTTCCTATTTTACATGTTCAAGGTAAGTTCCATAGTTTAAACCTATCCATAGGTGTACTTTATTATGACTACTAGCAGTTAAATATAAAATGGAAGCCAAGCATGTTAAATCTGAAAAGAGATTTGAGCTGTTTTGAACATTTGCAGTGTAAATTTACTTAGCCAATCAGTTATATAACTTTCACATTCAACTGCTTCCATTAATAGAGAAATGGAAAAACAGTTTCCATAATCATAGAGAATGTGACACAAATACTACAATGATAACTTTTAGTCCTACCACTGCTACTATCAGTACCATTACAATTTGTTCTACGGCTATCACCACTAATTTTGCTGCTACCCCAAAAAGAAAAAAGCAATCATTGTTTTGGGTCTTTTTGTTTCCTGGTCATAGTACACATACAACACATACACATTTTTGATGCCAGTTTATAGGTATTATCCATTATATTATTATACAACCCCAATTCCAAAAAAGATGGGACTCTGTGTAATATCTACATAAAAACAGAATGCAATGATTTGCAAATCTAATAAATCCATATTTTATTCACAATAGAAAACATATCAAATATTTAATCTGATATTTGATATGTTTAACTATCAAATAAGAAAAAAAAGGTAATTTAAAATTGATGGCATCTAAAAAAAGGGGACAGGGCAAAAAAAGCTGGCAAAGTAAGTAGTACTAACAAGAAAGAGCTGAAAACACATTTTGCAACTAATTAGATTAATTGGCAACAGGTCAGTAACATGATTGGGTGTAAAAAGAGCATCTTAGGGTCCCCACACACCTTACGATTATCGTACGATAATCGCGGGAAATCCCGCGATCGTACGATGATTGTAAGGTGTGTGGAAGCCGTGCGACCTCTACTACTGTAAGGTCGCACGACTTTAAACTTACGGACATGTTTTAAAACCCGCCGAGCATCGTACGATGTTCGGCGGGTTTGTGGCATGTCCGTACGATGACAGCCGCACGGGCCGGTGTGCGCAAGCGCACACTGCCCGTTCGGCATTGCGGTCATCGGAAGCCCGCCCCTCAGGGGGCGTGGCTTGCGATCATCGCAAGTACGATCTGCCTATGCAACATAGGCAGATCGTACCTTTTTTTAAGTACCTTACAACCATCGCAAGACAGAAGTCTTGCGATGGTTGTAAGGTGTGTGCCCAGCCTTAGAGAGTCAGAGTGTCTCAAAAGTAAAGATAAGCAGAGGTTCACCTATTCCACCACCGAAAAACTGGGCGAGATTACGTTAAAATGCGTGACCACGTCACTGGTCACACATTCTAACGTAGTCTCAAACTTTGATAGATCATGCCTACCTGTAATCATTTAATCAGAGAAATAGATTATAATAGGGAACATTACAGTGTAATATTCCCCATTATAATCCACTTTTCTAATTACATAAAATAGCAGTACATAACAGAGAAATAGATTATAATAGGGAACATTACAGTGTAATATTCCCCATTATAATCCATTTGTCTAATTACATAAAATAGCAGTACATAACAGAGAAATAGATTATAATAGGGAACATTACAGTGTAATATTCCCCATTATAATCCATTTGTCTAATTACATAAAATAGCAGTACACAACAGAGAAATAGATTATAATAGGGAACATTACAGTGTAATATTCCCCATTATAATCCACGTCTAATGACATGATGTAAGACACCCCCCCCTTTCCCCCGCTCAGACTCACCCTTCCAGGAGCAGCAGCCATGTGTCGATGTGTGCACTCACTGCAGGGGGGGGGGTGGCGCACACGTCTCCTGTGACTCCCCTCCCCTCCCGCCGCCTGTTACTATAGACGCGGCCGGGAGGGGAGGTGAGTCACAGGACCCGCCCCCTCACTGTGAAGCCTGTCGGCAGTGCGGGCCCTGGTGTTCGAACACCGGGACCGTGCACTGCCATATATTGCATGACCGGACCGCACTGAGACTGTACGGCCCGGTACCATTTGATCCACGGGCCGGTACCGGTCCGCGGACCGGGGGTTGGGGAACACTGATCTACAGTACATAATATCATCAAAAGATTCTGGAAATCTGGAGAAATCGCTGTGTGCAAGGGACAAGGCTGAAATGCGATATTGGATGCCCTCAGACTGCACTGCATTAAAAAAAGGCATGATTCTGTGATGGACATCACTACATGAGCTCAGTAATACATCCAGAAATCACTGCCTGTGAACTCAGTTTGCCATGCCATCCAAAAATGCAAGTTAAAGCTCTAACATGCAAAGAAGAAGCCAAATGGCCGGTTGCAAAGTAAGAAACTGTTTTGTGGTCAGACGAATCAAAATTTGACAGTCTTTTTTGGCAACCAGGGGTGCCGCGTCCTCTGTACTAAAGAGGAGAGGGACCTTCCATCTTGTTATCAGTGCTGAGTTCAAAAGCCTGCATATGGATGGTTTCGGTGTGCTTTAGTTTGAATGGGCAGCTTGCACATCGGGAAAGGCACCATCAATTCTGAAAGATTTTTCCAGGTTTTAGAGCAGCATATGCTCCCATCTGAACAATGTCTTTTTCATGGAAGGCCTTGCATATTTCAGCAGGACAATGCTAAACTGCATATTGCATCTATGACAACAACATGGCTTTGTAGTAGAAGAGTCCGGGTGCTTAACTGGCCTGTCTGCAGTCCAGACCTTAAAAAATAAAGAAAATATTTGACACATCTTTGTTGAAAATATGGCAAAAAGACCCAGGGCTGTTGAGCAGGTATATCAGGCAAGAATGGGACAACATTCTTCTGTCAAAACTCCAGCAACTGGTCTCCTCAGTTCCCAGATGTTTACTGAGTGTTGTTAAAAGGAGAGGGGATGTCACAACATTTTTTAAAAGTGTTGTTGCCATGAATTTCAAAATTATCTTATTTTTTTTCATAAAATGGTACATTTTTTCTCAATTTAAACATTTCATATGTTTTCTATCTTCTATTATGAATAAAATATGAGTTTATGAGATTTGCAAATCATTGCATTCTGTTTTTAATAAGCTTTTACACAACGTCCCAACATTTTTGGAATTGGGGCCGTAAATTAATTGGCATATGTTCTCAAATATTATTAGGTGCATTTATAACATCAATATATTACAGAGCACTTACCCATTAACCAAAATGGCTCAACTTTAAAATACATTTAGGAATGTGCACAAATCTTAGACTTAAGCTCAGTAATTACATAATTACATAATTAGCCAGGGTGAAAAAAGACACAGGTCGATCGAGTTCAACCTATATAAACTATACAACCTAATAAACAGTATGTGCTTTTTATTTGGCCGAGAAAATATAGCAATAATATTACTTTGTCCATGATTATTCCCTTTCTGCAGCATCTCATAAAATAAGCTACTCAATGGAAGGTAGGATATACATATCTTCCATTTACTATTATTATTATTATTATACATTATTTATTTAGCGCCAACAGTTTGCCCAGCACTTTACATTATAAGGAAGAAATTACAATTACAATACAATTCAAGATAAGATGGTAACTAGGGCCCTGCACATGAGGGCTTACAATCTAATAGGGAGTGGCAAGTGATACATTAGGGAGTAGCTGTGTGGGGATGAATGGGGTTTGAGAACGCGATGATTTAGTGGTTAGTTTGAGGCGGGATAGGCTTCTCTGAAGAGATGAGTTTTTAGGGATCACCTAAAGGCAGTTAGAGTAGGAGATAGATGGGCCGGTTGGGGTAAAGAGTTCCAGGGGATGGGAGAGGCTCTAGCAAAGTCTTGAAGTCGAGCATGGGAGGAGTTGATCAGGGAACTGGAAAGCAGGAGGTCCTTGGAAGAGCGGAGGGGATGGTTAGGATGATACTTTGAGACAAGGTTTGAGATATAGCCAGGGGCAGAGTTATGGATGGCTTTGTAAGTGGCTGTTAATATTTTGAATTGTATCCTCTGGGTGATTGGAAGCCTGTGGAGGGATTGGCAGAGGGGGGATGCAGACACTGAGTGGTTGGTTTGGTGAATGAGTCTAGCAGCAGCATTCATGATAGACTGAAGGGGGGATAGCCTGTGTGGAGGTACACCAATGAGGAGGGAGTTGCAATAGTCAAGACAAGAGATAACAAGCGAGTGGATGAGTAGCTTTGTAGTTTCATTGGTGAGGAAGGGGCATATTTAGGAGATGTTACAAAGCTTAAGGCAACAGGATTTGGATAGTGATTGTATGTGAGGCAGAAAGGTGAGGTTTGAGTCAAGGATGACATCTAGCACCTTGGCATGGGGGGAGGGTTGGAAGGTGCACGGGCAGGAGGAAATATCATGAGCTCAGTTTATGAAAGATTTACTTTTATGAAGTGTTGGGACATCCAGACTGATATGTCAGGTAGTAGATTAGTGAAACGCAAGGGCACTAAGGGGGTGAGTTGTGGAGTAAAAAGATATATTTGAGTGTCATCGGTATTATTAACAGAAATCGAATCTAGACACATTATTCTTTAACACTGAACTCCAGGCATAACTGCAGTTATGCCTTATAAAATAATTAAATGTATTTTTAAATTTAACTAATGTAGGTACTTGAATATGAATAGATATTGTGCGGCGCTAAATACCCTAATAGAACTAATATTAACTGGAAAAAAAAAAATATAATATTTAGTTAATATTAGTTTTATTTGGGTATTTAGTGCTGCACAATCGCTATTCATAATTTAGGGCTGGTATGTCTGTATACATACAATATCTACTTGAATATGTCTTGATAGCAGCCTTCTGAAATACCCTGTAAATACCCTGTCTTAGAGAGCTGGAGAGACAGGGCAGAGATTTAAATTGGCAGCAAGTAAACATTTTGTCCTTGAAGTTGATATATTGGAAGCAGAAAAATGAGCAAGCATAAGGATTTGACCAATTTTGACAAGGGCCAAATTGTGACGGCAAGACGATTAAGTCAGAGCAACTCCAAAACTGCAGCTTTTGTGAGATGTTCCCAGTCTGCAGTGGTCAGGACCTACCAAAAGTGGTCCAAGAAAGAAAAACTGGTGAACTGATGACTGGATCATGGGTGGCCAGAGCTCACTGATGTAAAAGCTCGCCCTTGTACTCCAATCCAATAGAAGAGCTTCTGCAATTGATATTGCTGAAAAAGTTAATGCTGAATCCAATATAAAGGTGTCTGAATGCACAGTGCATCCAATCACATAGCTGCAGACCTGTTAGGGTATACACGCTGACACATGAGCATCAGAAATGGACAATGTAGCAATAAAAAGAAGATGGCTTGGTCTGATGAATCACATTTTCTTTATATCATGGCCAGGTACATGTGCGTCGCTTAACTGGGGCAGAGATGTCACCAGGATGCACTAAGGGAAGAAGGCAAGCCAGCAGAGGCAATGTGATGCTTTGGGCAATGTTCTGTTGGAAAACATAGGGTCCTGCCATTCTTGTGGATGTTACATTAAGCGTCTGTGGGATGGGATGGAAAAACAAGTCCAATTCATGGAGGCCTCAGCTTGCAACTTACAGGACTTAAAGAATCTGCTACTTATCACTAGGTGGCAGATGCTACAGCATACCTTTAGATGTCTAGTGAAGTCCATAATTTGATGGGTCAGTTTTGTGTATATATATATATTATATATACAAACAGCCCCTTCGTTCCAGAGATGTGGATGGGCTTTACCAGCCTAGGCTTTTTTTGGGATAGGCTGGTGATACTGGTAGATTTGTGTAGCAGCAGGCAAGGGGTTAACTACTGGTCACACCATTTTCTCGTCTAATCTAAAGCCAAATTGTCTCATTACTAGTCAGGTATGCTGGATTGTGCTATTAGTATCAGGAATTGTGAAAAGTTTGCATGAGCAGTATTTAAAAAGACAATAGAGCTGTGTACCAAGTGCACTCGGATGGATGGGAGATGAAGGGGGTGGGGGATTATTCTGTTAAATCCAAAGAAGGTAGAGGGGGGATGGCGTGATGCTCTTTTGTAGGCAGGTGGAGGTGTGTAAAGGCACGATTGCAAACCGCGGAAATCGCGGCAAACTGCGCATGCGCGGAAATCGTGGCAAATTGCGCACACGCGAAAATCGCGGCAAAATGTGCGGGAAAGCACACAGGAAGTGAAGTAGCTGTCTGTATTGGTAGGACTATATAAGGAGGAGCCAGCCTCTCTTTCATTGCTGATGGTCTTGTCAGCTTGGTGTTTGTGTCCTGTGTTCTTGTATTGTTACTTAGCCTGCCTTGACTCGGATTGCCCTGGACTACTCTTCTACTTGCTGCCAGCCCCTGACCCCGGCCTGTTCCCTGGATTTGAGATTGACTTCCGATTTTGTACTTCGCCTGCCCGACCGGATTTGACCTTGGCTTACTGACCTCTATACACTGTTGTCTCTGCGCAGTGCTTGTTTCGAGGCTACGGCACTCGTGCTCCTCATTGCCCTGCGCCCCTCTGTTCCCAACTCCAGGGGTCGCAGGACACGAAACGCAAGAGACGCCTCCCCATCTTCCAGTCTCAGCCTCAGGTACGTGATAGTACCATCAGCCAAAAGATGTCTGAGACTGAGGGGGATGCGTTCTCTATGGAGGCCCTGTTCCAGCAACTGTCTACTCTCACTCAGACGTTTCAAGGTCTTCAGGATGGTTACTTCCAACTGGAAGGACAGGTGGGGGCATTAGTCTCTACGATCTCCACAAGGCCACCACCAAGTGATCTTGCTCCTTCACAACCAGAGGCCACTCCACCTGAAACCGCAGCTACGCCATGTTTACCAGAACCTCGGGTACCAGCACCTGAACGTTTTTCCGGAGAAAGACAAAAGTTCAGTGCGTTCAAGAATGCATGCCAAATGTATTTCAACCTTCAACCTCGCACCTTCACATCTGATCTCACTAAAGTTGGATTCGTGATATCTCTACTGTCGGGAGAACCCCAGTCATGGGCACACCATCTGCTGGAGCAAGAAAGTTCCATCCTAAACTCATTACCTACCTTCTTTGCGTCTATGGCCCAGATGTACGATGACGCCCAGAGATCCACTACCGCCGAGACAGTCCTCATTTCTCTGCAGCAGGGTCGACGTCCTGTGGAGGACTACGTTGTGGAATTCCGCAAATGGGGTGCAGATACACAGTGGAATGACGCAGCTCTCCGAAACCAGTTCCGTCTAGGCTTGTCCGAGGTTCTCAAGAATGAGATCGCTCGTGTGGGGGTCCCCGATACAGTTGAGGGACTTATCTGTCTGGCCATTCAGTTAGACTGCAGGATTCGGGAGAGACGTCTTGAAAGATCCGGAGCCACTCGGGTCCCTTGGGCACTCCCTCGTGTAGCATTTGCTCCCTCAGCTCCTGCTCAGGAATTCTCTACTGGAATCTCCATGCCAGATCCGGAACCCATGCAACTCGGGTTGGTCCGATCTTCCTTATCTCCCGAGGAACGACAACGACGCAGACAAAACCATCTGTGCCTCTATTGTGGGGAGGCCGGACATTTTTTGTGCTCATGCCCAGTCCGCCCTAGTAAGTGCACCCCATGCACCCGTGTGCCTGACAGCTTTTACAAGAACGGATTCACTCACATCACTCTTCTTCTCTCTACAGGTTCTGGAAAGAAGTATCCAAGTACCAGCAATGATTGATTCTGGAGCATGCAGCTACTTTATGGAAAAAGACTTCGATCTGCAACACCAAGTTCCTTTGTTGGTTAAAACTCAACTTTTGATTATAAAATTGGCCGATGGATCCAGCCCTACCTCAGGCCCCAACACATTGGAAACTTGTCCACTGTTTATCAGCATGACCAACCATCAAGAAATCATGCGTTTTGACATCATCTCCTCACCTCTATTTCCCATGATCTTGGGCATCCCATGGCTGCAAATGCACAATTCTTCTATCGATTGGGTAAATGGATCCCTTGCATTCTCCTCTCCATACTGCACCCAACTGCTTGTCTCCCAGACCCCTGTTAGGCTTGCAGCCTGCATCCTCGGTGTCCGAAGGCCTTCCGCCGGAGTATCATAAATATCTGGATGTGTTTGACAAAAAGGGAGCCGACACATTACCACCTCATAGGCCATATGATTGCCCGGTTGTAATGACTAAGTCTGGTTATATGAATCTCAGCTGCGGAGTAGCTGAAGTCAGGGGAGGTCTGTGAGAGGGTACGGTTTCAGGGTCGAGCTCCAGGCGTCACTCTCCATCATATGCCGCAATTTATTTAGAGTAGGTGGTGCACATGTGTTGCCCCAGGTTATTACAGCATAACTGGTTGCAAGTTAGGTGAGATTGAAGCAAGATCAAAACAATAAGTCAGTTCCAGTAATCAGGTATCAATAGAAGAAAAAGTAACACTTCCCCTTTAAATGCTGAGACACAGGTCTATATGCGGAAGTCCATTCAGCAATTAAGTATTCTTAATACAATGTCTCTACTGAGCTGCTAGCTAAGGACAGGCTGTCCCAGACTAGCAATACTTGCTGTTGGATGTCCAAGTAAGTGGGGGTCCTCTGTTAGATGTCCAAGTAAGTGGGGGTCCTTGCGGCTCACACGTTTTCTGGTCCAGTTCCAGGGGTCAGCTGGCGTTTTCACTTGCAATAGTGGAACGCCTTACTGATCTCTCTTCCGGCATTTTATGGGGAAGGAGTGTGGGCGGAGCTACCCGCGTCAGAGGGCCGATGCGTTCCACGCTGGAACGCATCGGCGGATTTACTTCCGCCTTGCGTTCCATTGAGGAGCGACGCCGTGATCGTTACAGCATCCCCCCCCCTTAAGGGAAGCCCTCCCGGGGTTCCCAAGTGCCGAAGGCTTGCTGGGATACCGAAGGTGAAACCTCCTCACCAATGCAGGGGCATGTACATCCCGACCATCTTCCCAGGAGTCCTCCTGGGGACCATAACCCTTCCATCGGATCAGATATTGTAGTCTGTTCCAACGTCTCCTGGAGTCCAGAATCTTCCCCACTTCGTAATCCTCCTCGCCCATCACCTGTAACGGGGGGCCCGGAGGAGGTGTGCGATCAGGGAAGGGATCTGGACGGAAAGGTTTGAGCAATGAGACATGAAAGGAAGGATGTATCCACAACTCAGCTGGCAGGGTGAGTCTCACTGTGTTAGCGTTAATGACTTTTTCTATAGGAAACGGACCCATGAACTGTTTGCCCAGTTTCTTTGAGGGAGTTCCGAGACGGAGATTTCTGGTGGACAGCCAGACCATCTCCCCTATGCTATAAGCGGGGGCCGGTCTCCTACGGAGATCGTAGTAATGTTTCTGCCGGGACTGAGCACAGGCGAGGTTGTCACGCAGCACTTAGGTCATTTTCTGTAGATTTGACAGGTAGGCACCCACGGCGGGGACATTCGAGGAAACCAGGGAGTCTGGTATAGAATTCGGGTGATACCCATAGTTAGCGAAAAACGGGGATTGAAGCGTGGAGAAACTGGTGGCATTGTTGTAAGAGAATTCTGCTTGGGGGAGTAACTCGAACCAGTCATCCTGGAGATCTTGGGTTGGTGTAGTCTCAACCATGGTAATCCTAGGATTACCGGGAAAAGCGGAGAAGGAATTACATTGAATGTGAGATATTCGGTGTGGCTCCCTTCACAGGTGACCAGAAGTGGCTGAGTCTGGTGACAGATAGGGCCTGCGGAAGAGGTTGTACCATCTATAAAACTTACAGAGAGCGGTGTTAATTTTTTTGACTGTGGTATTTTATTTTTGGACACAACATGGACGTCAATAAAGTTACCACATGCCCCCGTATCCACCATGGCTCTAGTCGTCATCCGCTCCTGGTCCCACTGTAGAGTAAGAGAGATGTACACGTAATGAGTGGATTGAAGGCTAGTGGGAGACATTTTGCAGACTTGTACAGTCTTACCTCCGCTCCTTCTGGTAACTACAGGGCAGTTGTCCACCACATGCTGGGGGGAAGCACAGTAGAGGCATAAGTTGTGGCTTCGCCTGCGGGTCTTCTCGGTTTTTGGAGAGGGGTCCTCTTATGGCCCCGATCTCCATTTTCTCCTCCCTTGGGGGACTGGCTCTCCGGGGTGATGGATAACTACATGAACTGCGTTCAGCACGTCTCTCCCTAAGCCTTCTATTGATGGATATAGCCCTCTGTATGAGGGCTTCCAGGGTATCGGGCAACTCTTCTCTAGCGAGCTCATCCTTTAGTGTCTCTGAGAGACCGAGGCGGAACTGATTACGGAGACCGATATCATTTCACTCGGTCTCCCTGGCCCATCGTTGGAACTCTGCAATGAAATCCTCTACGGGATGTTTCCCCTGTTTTAATGCTCGGATGGCTGATTCCGTGGTGAGCTGTTTGCTGGCATCCTCGTAGAGGAGGGACATGGACTCGAGGAACAGTGTATAATCATTTAGAACAGGGTGGTCTTCCTCTATGTAGGTAGTAGCCCAGGCTCTGGGTTCTCCATTAAGATAGGAGATCAGGGTCAGCACTTTTATCCTATCTGTGGGGTATGTACGGGGACGGAGGTCAAACATCAATCTACAGGAGTTGATGAATTCCCGATACTTTTTCCGGTTCCCTGAGAATGGCTCAGGAGGACAAACTTTAGGCTCGGGTCCGTCTCTTGGTTCTCTTGGTACGGCTGCATTCAGAGTAACGGTTTCCTGATTCTCTAGCTGTAATTCTTGCACAGTTTGAGATATATTCTCTACCCTCTGTGTAATAGCGACTAGGTGCGCAGCAAGCTCCGCTGGATTCATTTTTATTTTTACGGGTTCCACTATTCTGTAATGACTAAGTCTGGTTATATGAATCTCAGCTGCGGAGTAGCTGAAGTCAGGGGAGGTCTGTGAGAGGGTACGGTTTCAGGGTCGAGCTCCAGGCGTCACTCTCCAATTTAACTGAGAGTTTGGAGCTCTACCATCATATGCCGCAGGTATTTAGTGTAGGCGTCACGTGCGTTGCCCCAGGTTATTACAGCATAACTGGGTGCACGTTTGGTGAGAGAGATCAAAACAATAAGTCAGTTCCAATGATCAACTGTTTTACTGTTCAAAGCCCATTTCGTGTGCACCTTACTGTATAACTGGTGACAAATTGTTGAGTGCGTTTATCGTTTGTTTTGCTTGACCATTGAGGAGCGCAGCCGTGATCGTTACACCGGTTGAGATTTTGCCTGGAGACGAAATTCCTTTTGGCAGGATTTACCCCCTATCGGAACCTGAGTTGGAGACCTTACGGCTGTATGTGAACGAGAGCCTGGAAAAGGGATTTATAAGACCTTCGACATCTCCAGCAGGGGCGGGTATTTTCTTTGTCGAAAAAAAGGACCATTCCCTCCGTCCTTGCATTGACTACCGAGAATTAAATAAAATTATGATAAAGAATCGCTATCCCTTGCCCCTAGTCCCCGAGTTATTCCAATGGTTCAGGTCTGCACGGGTCTTTACCAAACTGGATCTCCGGGGCGCCTACAATCTGGTGAGAATCAGAGAGGGTGATGAATGGAAGACGGCTTTCCAGACTCGATTTGGACATTTTGAATACTTAGTTATGCCCTTCGGGCTCTGTAATGCCCCAGCCACCTTCCAACACCTAGTCAACGACATTTTCAGAGACTTTTTGGATCTATTTATAGTGGTCTATCTGGACGACATCCTTATTTTCTCACCCTCCCTTGATCTACATCGGACGCATGTTCTGGAAGTATTACAGAGACTCCGAAAACATCAATTATATTAATGTGCTTTTCAATGCACATTACCTTCCGCCCGGGGTCCAAGAACGTCAAACCCGATGCCTTGTCCTGCATGTACCCAGAGGGGGAGGAGTTGAGTCCACCAGTGGCAGTGTTGCCAGCTCACAATTTTCTCCTCTTGCAAGATGACTTGAAATCCCAGTTGAGATGGGCATCTTCCGGCACGACATTGCCCGCCAATCTGAAATTCCAGGAGAAGGAGGGGTTATTTTTTCTGGATGGCTTGGTGTTTATACCACCCGAGGTTTGCCTCAATGTCCTTCAGATGTGTCATGATCATCAACTGGCGGGTCACTTCGGAGTTCGCAAGACGATTGACTTGGTGCGGCGGTCCTTTTGGTGGGCGGGTTTGAGGAAGGACTGCCTATCGTACGTCCGCTCTTGTGTCATCTGTCTCCGTAACAAGACTGAACGTTGCCGATCCTGGGGCCTGTTACGGCCGCTTCCCATTCCACTCTGGCCGTGGGATATGATCGGCATGGATTTCATCGTGGACTTGCCGCCTTCTGATGGATTCACTTCCATCTTCGTGGTAGTAGATCACCAAGATGGCACACTTCGTCCCAATGATCGGCACCCCAACCGCTTCTGATACGGCTTGTGCCTTCTTCAAGGAGATTGTGCGTCTCCACGGCCTTCCCAGCAATATTGTTTCTGACCAGGGTGTCCAGTTTACCTCCAAATTCTGGCGTGAGTTATGCAAGTATCTTGGGGTTGCCAACAACTTCTCCACAGCGTACCATCCACAGACTAATGGCCAGACAGAGCGCACCAATCAAACATTGGAACAATATCTCCGGTGCTTCCTCTCGTTTTCTCAAGACGACTGGGTGTCCTTACTCCCGTTTGCAGAGTTCGCTTACAACAACTCTGTTCATTCCGCCACGTCTAAATCCCCGTTCTTTCTTACCTACCTTCTGCTCCACTGCCTAGGTTCCAGCGGTCCAAGACCGAATGCAGTTTCTGCGGTCCAACACACGAGTATTGCAGACGCCAATCGCCAAAGCTCAGCGTGACCACAAGACCTGTTATGATTGGAAACGTAGGGGCGAGCTGGATCTCCGGCCTGGGGATAGTGTGTGGCTATCTACCCTTAACTTACGGCTCTCCTGTCCCTCTAAGAAACTGGCCTCAAAATTCCTTGGTCCTTTTCGAATTCGGAGGAGGATTAACCCTGTGGCCTACGAATTGGAACTACCATCCTCTTTTAAGGTACATCCCGTGTTCCATGTGTCCCTGCTCAAACGGCATGTTCCTAATCCCTTTCCTGGCCGTGGCCCGCCGGCTCCTTCTGTTGTTGACGGGGTGGAGGAGTTTGAGGTGGAGACTATAGTGGATTGCAGACGTCGTGGCAGTCATCTTCAATTTCTGGTTAAATGGAAGGGCTATGGTCCTGAAGAAAACTCCTGGGAACCTGATTCCAATGTTCACGCTCAGAAGCTGGTTCAAAAGTTTTTTCAGACTCATCCTCTCACAGCAGCCCGATTGGGCATCCGGAGGTTGCCCATTGGGGGGGGCACTGTAAAGACACGATTGCAAACCGCGGAAATCGCGGCAAACTGCGCATACTCGAAAATCGCGGCAAACTGCGCATACTCGAAAATTGCGGCAAACTGCGCAGGAAAGCACACAGGAAGTAAGGTAGCTTTCTGTATTCTTAGGACTATATAAGGAGGAGCCAGCCGCTCTTTCATTGCTGATGGTCTTATCAGCTTGGTGTTTGTGTCCTGTGTTCTTGAATTGTTACTTAGCCTGCCTTGACTCGGATTGCCCTGGACTACTCTTCTGCTTGCTGCCAGCCCCTGACCCCGGCTTGTTCCCTGGATTTGAGATTGCCTTCCGATTTTGTGCTTCGCCTGCCCGACCGGATTTGACCTTGGCTTACTGACCTCTCTACACTGTTGTCTCTGCGCAGTGCTTGTTTCCAGTCTACGGCACTCGTGCTCCTCGTTGCCCTGCGCTCCTGTTCCCAACTCCAGGGGCTGCAGGACACGAAATGCAAGAGACGCCTCCCCATCTTCCAGTCTCAGCCTCAGGTACATGATAAGGTGTCTGTAACGTCCAGCCCAAGGGCTGTGGTAGGATCACAGCTGCGGACTTAGCTTGACACCTGTGTTTGAATTGGCTCAGGTCAAGGGTTCACTTTCGCACTCTGTACGTTAGGAGTGATGGTGGAACCCTCTATAACATCATATGCCAACCACAGGATACACGATTGGGGAATGGGACACTTAGTGAAGGTAGTGTTTCTTTCCACAAGGATACGGTCATCAACCCGCAGGATACTGTTAGGAGTATTCTTGTGAGAAGTAATTAGATTAACCACCCTATCGGCAAGGGGACAGGTCATTATACATGAAATGAATCGCACTATGCCTCTAAGGATGTATATACACTTTGAGTATTAGCAATGTCAGTATTATATGCACAGAAACCACAATATACTCCCAGCTGACACTTTCTATTGAATAGCCTCAACTGAGGCAGACTATTTGCGGTTGAGCTGGGACTCCAAGAATCCAGGAGCTTCCAAAGTGCCCAGCAGATGAGAGAGGTAGACAAGGGGTTGCAGGGAAGGATCCCTGTAGTGCAATGTGCCGTAGCAGCGGCGGCTTAGTGCGGTGCTTCTGAGGTTTGACCTTGAGCAGGTCGGTTCCTGTTGTGTCAGGTTCATAGGCGAGTTGCACTGGCTCGACGTTCGCAACACTAGAACGCCGAGCTACTGCAACTCGCATCATTTTAAGGAGGAGTTCCTGAAGTGGGAGGAGTCGAGAGAGCCGGCCGACGCCTCGGTCTCCTAGCGACGTCACGCCGCTGCTTTGAGAGGCCGGCCCGCGGCCCAAAACGACGGGCACGAGAGATCCCATTACAGTGTCCTGCAGTAGAACTGGAAAAAAGAAACACATACAATAGCATCACACACTAACGCAATATTAGAAGCTTTGAATGAGTAAAAGATTTGTTACAATGTTGCACTCACATGGATACTAGTGTAGTAAAATTGTTACATGTAGCCACAACTGGCAGGCTTTGGGGAAAAACCCAGTGCTGTGCAAGGACAATGTATGAACTGCTTGTTCTGTGATGTTGGTCGGATATATGAAGGTGATGCGCTTCAATGCTGGAAATAAAACACAAGACATCTGACTAGCACACTGGCCGTGTAATACTGTGATGTGATGTAGGAAAAAGTATAAATTAATTGCACTCACATGAGGATGTGATAAGAATGGCCCATCTGATGATCTATGTGGAAATGGAGCGGCAGCAGATTGATCCTATGTCCTGTGCCCGTGGTGGAAACAGCAGCTGGAGCTAGTAGGAGAGCGTCCCTGGATGGTAGTTTGATGCAGTGCTCCACGGAGGTACCGAGCAGAATAGCTGAGCCGAATGCCGCTCAGCGGCATTCGGCTATTCACTCACTGCCTTTTGGCCCCTATATGAATGGGGGTGAACGGTAGTGAGTGAGCTGCCGGAGCTTCGGCTCAGCTGATCCAGATGTTGGATCGGCTTAGTCGAAGTCCTTCTGCAGTGCAGCCGAAGGCAGCCGATGTACTGCTGATTTCAGCCAATGTATGGCTGAAATCAGCCATACCGAGCATCAGTGAATAGCCGAACATTGTTCGGCTCACTTCACTTCGGCTAGGTTATTCACTCGGCTGCCTTTGGCAGCTTTGTGAATAAGCCCCTAAGTTTCTGAAATTAGTTTAGAAAATTGAATGAAGTATCAACATTTGTTGCCTACCCTATGAAAAGCATTGAGCATTAACAAACTCATTAAGAGGTTGGGTCCTGGAAGATTCATAATCACCTTTGACCTTACTAGGGGATTTTACCGCCTGGGGGGTACCGCTAACAGAAGAGGAAAAAGAAAGATAGCATTCAATATCGTAGAGGGTTCTTCCCAGTATGTTCAAATGCCTATTGTTCTACATGAAACACCTGCTAAATTTTAGTGAATAATGGATGAAATCCCAAGGCCTTATCAGTGCTTTGCAGCAGCCTACCTCGACATTGTAATGTTTTTTAGAACTGACTGGCTGAGTCATCTTCCCAGGGTACAGACCATCCTGAACTTCAGCAAAACCAAAGAAATGTGCAAAGGAAGACGCACACTAGCTTGGTTATATGATTGTGTGAGGCCTAATAAAACCCCAAATACACAAGATTAAAGCAAATAAAATTTAGCCCACTCCTGTGAGCAAGAAGCAGGTCAGAGCCTTCCTGGGCATTACTGTATAGTTCTGTTTCACCTTAGCAGCAGCATGGAACGATCTGACCAAAGAGAAAATGCTACATTGAGTAACTGGGAACTGGGATCCCATTCAGAGAAAGCATTTCAGATTCTTATGTTTTTGGACAAACCGATGCTTCCAGTATACATCTGATGGCCTTTTTGTCACAGGTGGTAAGATGAGAAGAGCATTCAGTTGTGTTTTGGAAAGCTGACATCAGTGGAAAAACTATAGCGCTGTAGTGTGAGAGACTGCTTGGCGTGTGCACTGGAGGCTTTGTGAGACTATCTAGTGCAATGTTACTTTGGACTAATCATGGACCAGGCTCCTTTACAGTGGATGACCAAGGCGGAAGAATGAAACCCTAGATTCACCCACTGGCTCATGACTATCCAAGATTTCTCTTTGAAGCTTGAGTATCGGGTGGGTTCTCATTAGAAAAACGTAGATGCCTTCTCTAGAGCCCATTGTTTGGTAGCTAGTGTTCAAAACCACGGGTTCAAACAGAGTGGATGGGAATGTGACAAGAAGCCTCTTTCTGCCCAGGGCAGAGCCATGAATGAGATTTACCTGCCTGCTAGGTGCTGGCATTTTAAGGGATAGCTTAATGGTGTTGTATAGTAGCCTGTGAGGTAAAGCTCTCTTCTTTTGTGTTTGAGGCAGCAGTGGTGAATAAACATGGATAGGAACCCTTTAACCCTTTCGCTGCCAAGGACGTATGGCATACGGACCTACAAAAGTGCTTCCAGCTGGCCAGGTCAGTATGCCATACGGACCTGGCATTTACAGTTCTACTATAACACTTTTGCATCTGACTACCTTTCTGTAAGCTATACATTTAAACCTGACCACTATTCTCTCCCATTTTGAACAATGGTTTCCAGCATCACTGTATTTCATCAGGTTCACCGGTACCTATATACCTTTTTTTTGCACTGCAGCAGAAAATAACCATTTGGTTGTGGAGCATTCTTTTCTTGAAAACTATTTCTTCATAATGGAATTTAGGGCAACACAAGGTAACAAAAACATGCAAAAATGAACAATGTTGGCTGCATATAAAAACGCAAAATATTAATTTGCCACATTTTATATTTACATGACTAAAAACAAAAAGAAGAAACTTTGTTTACTTAGATTTTAGCCAGGCCATTATAAATAAAGAAAAATATATATTTAGCTCAAACCCACAATATATTTATTTTAAGCACTACTTATCCAAGGTTCAACTGGCAATTTGACCAAGATTATTTAGTGAACATTTACCCTATGTTTTAAGCCAAATTAATATAAATTCACCAAAGATTCACCAAATATTTGCCCAGCTAAAATAAAATTTCTTGACATTTGGCAACATCTGTTCTTCAATAAGACTATATATTTTATTTTATTTTTTTTCTCAACCTTTGTGAATAAAATTCAATGTTTACATGACAAGCATGAAAAAAGAGGACTTTTGACTTACCTATAAAATCCAGAGTTGTGATGACCTTATATAACCCCTCCCACTCCCAGGAATACTTTATCATTTTTTTTTACTATTGTGGCAGTGTGTGGCAATGCTACTGTGTAGTTCGGCAAAATAGTCATCCTGGACTCTCAGCAAGAGGGGCTGAGCAGTTCCAGGACACAAGTACTTTTACCAGGAAAGAGCTGGCTTTGCAATTCTTTCTGGGTTTTCTGAATTATAGTTGGGATCCTGGAACTGGGAGATTTCTAAGAGAACTGGGAGGGATGACATCTCCATTCTTGGGTTTGGGCTTTAGTGGTGACAAGCACCTAATGGCTGTGCACCTATGCACAACCCTTATGAAAAGGCTGCTGGCTAGGGTTGAGGGTTCCAGCTGGGAGACAGAGGAGGTGTCTGTCCAGGAGTCAGGAGGGCTCCATCCTGGAACCAGCCTGTGGGGCGAGTTGAGGAGAACCATCCTGTGTGGCCAGTGTGTGGGAAGTATTGTTAGAGTGACAACCAGGAGTCAGTGAGACTTTAACAACTGTGATTTTGCTGAGACAAGTGAAGTTGTGTTAATATTTTGGAGAAACCCCTGTGAGGGAAAATTTGTGTGAACTTTTAAATAAAAGTGGGCAGGAAGCCCTAAAAAGAAGAAGTTTGTGAGTGCACTATGTCCTAAATGCACTGCCATTTGAAGCTAATTCTCACACTATGCATATTTAAGTGTAAACTTTAATACCTTTTATGTGGTGAACATTCTTGTTTTTTGCATAGGAAAGTGAAAACATCAAGATCATAAACATTTTAAGTATGCCATTTTTATACCAATTAGCAATATGGAGCCTATTAATATAAAAACTACATATTTAGGATTTTACCTAATTAGAAATGTTTGTCTCCAAATACACGAATTCAGTAATTGCTAAATAGTTTAACATTTCCTGCAGCTACAAACTATTACAGAGAGACTTGACAAACAAATCCAACTTTTCCCGTATTAACTTTTTGATTTATACATCTAGTCAATTTAGTTGTAAAATAAAGAAGCATATAAATTCTTTCATCTTTGTGGCCTAGTTTTAAAATGATGTGTAATTCAGTGCACAAATCTTTTCCTAGCAGGGAATCATTCTTCCAACTACAAAGAAACAAATGAGATGCTGGAGCAGGAGCCCATCTTTTCTGTTCAACCATATGCTTAGCTCTCAATCAATTTCAACAATGTTATTTTTGGAATACAAAAAGAAATGCTGTTATGAAATTTGTCATCCTATAACACTTACGGGATAATAAGGTTAGAGTTTAGCAAAGTACTGACTCAGCAACTTAACTCTGTTTTTAAAAAAGTGTGAAATTGGTTATTCTTTAATCTTATGAACAGTTGAAGTGTTACTGCTTCAACTGTTCATAAGATTAAAGAAAACCCACATTGCAAGATATACAGTATGTAGGCTGCTGTAGCTAATCTCCAGATTCTAGTTGCCTGTCCTAAAACAAGCATGCAGATCAGAAATCTTAGATTAACAAATGCTCTTCATCTGCATTGTCATAATATTACCATTTTACTTTTGAAATTACATTTACATATTAAAGCTCATGCGAGCTCTTGGTGAGTGGGTTTACATATACTTTAAGGCTTGGTAGCTTTAGTGTAGAAGGCTTAAGGGATGGGGGGCATCAATGTATGAGTCTTCCGAGTTGTGCACTTTATTTAGGGGCGGAATGTTTGTTTAGGAGATTTTTAAAGATGGGGCTTTACTTTACGGTTTGGAATCTTTAGGGTTTAGGTATTTCGGGTTTGGAAATTTAGCTTAGTGGATTTGAGGACTGGGGGGTTTAGTTTAGGTGTCCTAACTCCAGCCTAATGTATTGTTAAAGGCTTCCTAGTAGCTTAAAAAATGTTGCTCTGTCTGCAATAACTTATTTTTAGCACTGTTCCCTGCAGTAATTCCTTTCTGCCATATAATGACCCCACTAATTTTGGTTGAATGATTCAGGTAATTTAACCCAAAAGACTGAGGACAGACTGTGAGTGCAGAGCATCATAAACCTGCACCCTGAGGGGGTTTCACCACAGGGTCTTGCACTTACAGTGTAATTATGCATCATCAGTCAGTTTGTTTGTTTTTGCACTTATTGAATAGATATAACAACCATGTTCAATTGTATATTTATCAAACCAAAAGAGAACAAATAAGAGAAGTTAATCACTTTAATGTTTGCATGGCTCATCCTCCCCACATGTCTTTGTGTGTGTGCAATAAAATAACTTACAGAACAA
This sequence comes from Nanorana parkeri, assembly GCF_000935625.1. Taxonomy (NCBI): domain Eukaryota; kingdom Metazoa; phylum Chordata; class Amphibia; order Anura; family Dicroglossidae; genus Nanorana; species Nanorana parkeri. Next base: position 625,397 of record NW_017306971.1, read on the forward strand.
GCAAAATTACCATTTATCATATGTGAAGGCTGTATCTAAAATGTCTTAAAGTCCATTTCTACCTTTGTGGAGGTATTTTAAAAACAAAACATATGCCAGCAATGTACACCAAGTTTACATTAAGCAGGCATATGCAGATGCTGTATATGCACGCCGAAACTTACGTTTTTTTCTTAGCTTTCCTCTTCATATCCTAATGCAAATGGCTGTCTCTGTGTTTTGCAAGCAGTCTGTGTATATTAAAACTGAACTCTCTCTGAGGTCTCCACCCCCAATTCATTAATATTCATAGTGGCATCCCCATCCTGGACAGTGTATTGTGTGCAAAGACAGAGATGGTGTTTAGTGATTGTGTTACACAAAATCACAGGGCGGGGAGGGGCAGTTGTTTACAGTCTGCTTTACAATCCAACACCAGAGTCAAAATGAGTTTCCTATGGAGAAAATTTTGAATTTCTAGGATTCAGGCCTAATAACAAATTCATGAAAAAAAATTAAGGAAGTCTCCAATGTCTATTGAAAGTCATGAGTCATTGAGTACTGAAAATGTGAACATATAAATCATCACTGCACTCCTAAATTACCACAATAAATGCTAATCACTTACAAAGGTGGACATGGACTTTAAACTGTTCTCTAGGTTTTATTTAGTTTTCTTCAGGTATGTTATTAATTTAGTGGCTTGCATAGTGCTTTTTTAACAATACTTCATAGCAAACAATGTTTTTAGTAAGGTTTTAGAAATATGTAGGGTGACAATATAACACTATGGAACTGGCTAAGTCACAAAGTTGTGTGCTAAGGTGCCATCGGGACTGCAACATATACTGTAAGCTCCAGTAATATGGCCATGTCACCACAAAGGTAAGAGAACACCTTTTTTGTCCATAGTTCTCTTTAGTATTCACAGCCTCCATATTTGTTTCCATTGTACCACAATGAGTGTTAATATACTGTATAGTTTTAATGTAATATGACTGTGTACCCTGTGTGTTCTGACTGTGTTGTATGTCTGCCCTGACTGTGTGTTATGCATGTCTCTCCTGACTGTGTCTGTTTGTCCCATCTTTGTTCTGTGTGTGCCCTTACTGTTTGTGTGTCCGTCTCCCCTGTGTACCTGCCCTAACTGCATGTGTTATCTTTCCTGACTGTGTGCGTCTTCCCTAACTGTGGGTTGTTGATGTGTCTGCCTTGACTATGTGTGTATGTGTTTGTGTGTGTATCTGCCCTGACTATGTATACATGTCTTCCCTGTGTTTGTCCTAACTTTGTTTTATGTGTGTGTCTGACATTAATGCTTATCTGCCCTGAATATGTTTGTGTGTCTTCCTGACTATATGTGTGTTCCCTAATTGTGACTCGTGTGTGTGTGTCTGCCCTGACTACGCGTGTCATTGCCCAGAAAGAAGCAAGAGAGAAAGAAATGAAATTATATGCACTGTACATTTTGCTTTTAGAAATCTTCACAGAACTCTGATCATCATTAAATGAAAAGACAAATTATGAAATGTCACTCAACTTCTTAAAAGCAAATACAATGTACAAGTGTAGAAATCCAGTCTTGTAAAAGGTATTTGATGTGGAAATAGTCATTAAAGATTTTGCATGTAAATGGCCATAAGCACATTTACGATTAGTACTGGTAAATCTAAGTAAAAGCAAAGTTCAGTACTTGCGGTCAGAAAAGCAAAACTCAATATGACAAGGTACTTCAGCTGGAAAACTGACAGAACAGCATTTCTGAATCCTGAGAGCACTTATGGTGATGAATGTCAGTTTTATTGCCAATATCGAGATGCACCAGAAGCATATACACTGAATATTTGTGAATTGCTAGAGCTAATCACAAATATTTTTCATATGATAAATATCAGAATGTATTGTGTTTACAAAGTCAATGTATGAAAGTCAATGCACTAGTTTATAAAGTACACTAATATATATCCAAAACATAAGGCTCATCTTCTGACACATTACCCAGGATATAGGGTCAGCATGAGGCCATGCAAAGAAGGGCCTGCTCTGTAGGCTTGAAGTCTCCGAACCCCACCCCACTGTCACCAGTGGTGTCTCCAGGTAGGTGTCTCTTCTACAGCTGGAAGTCCCCTGAAGTGGAAAGGTAAATATTAAAATGGCAGCACTGATTTAACCTCCCTGGCGGTATGATTATGCAGGATTTTAGCATGCCAAAGCAGTACATTGTTTTTCATGGCAATTTGTTGTTTTATATTGTAGGCCTGTAATTCTTAGTAAATCTTAGGGATAACTCACCTAAATCTGTCCAGTAGACATCCCGGATATGATAAAGTATGAAACACAAAATCATAAATTATAATATAATAAATAATTATAGATAATTATAATAGATTTAAAATATAATAAAAAAAATGGTCCAGTAAATGGGAATTCTGGGGGCGCTTCCTGATCCATACCACAGTCAATAGAGTACACTAAAAGTGCTGCCAGGGTACTGGACAGAGCTCTAGGGACAAAATTGAAGTGAAATAGTTTGATACATATATGTAATTATAGCAGATTACATTGTAGTGTATGTATTCTGTGTAAATGTCATGTTTGCACTTTTGAATTTCCCGCTGGCTCTGCCCCCCGCTGTAACGCCCGAAAACGAAACTGGAAGCCGAATGCAGGCATCGGCCGGGCACACACAGCAGAGGACACAGCGGGCTCGCAGGTACAAGGTAAGAGACACTTTTGCGCAATCCCGAGCGTGGCTCTGTGTTACCGCTCTTGGTACTGAAAATTAACCCCGAGTCACACTCGGGAATACCGCCAGGGAGATTAAAATGGCTTCTGACTCGATTTGATTTGGTTTCTTTTGTCTCTATTTTATGTGCATTGTGACATCAGTGATTACTGAAACTCATGACCACTAATTAATCAAGCAACAAATATTCCAATAAATTCATGCTAACCTGAGGACACTTGAGATCACAAAAAGTCCCCAGGAAGTCACTGACATCTGACCAGCTACAAAAATGTTCTATATAAAAAGCATATAACAAGCCTTAATAAATGAGAACAGCTTATTCAGTATACATTTGTCTGTTTTTGTTATCTATACTGCAATATATTCAGAAGTAAATGAGTCCTCACCAACTGAGGATGGGTAACTGTACCTGTACATCTAAATTCTACAACACCTCTTGTCCCCTTCTTGCCCACCATCTCAATGCCAGCTTGACAAAACTGCTGGCTTTACATATAAACTCATTCCAACTCATTACAAGTTGTGCTACACCACAGCCTTCTTCATCTGTAATGATGGCCATTACCAACTGTTATTTTTATTTGCCCAGAAATCCATCCTTGGCCTCTATTAGCATGAGGAAGTTAATGTGTCCATCTCACTAAACAACACTATCAGTAGCAGGGTCCGTAGACACAGGGTCCATCAGGCATTGGCAGGAACATTACATCTCCTTCACATTTGCTAGTGGCTGGGAAGGGTGCAGGAGAGGAAACACAGCTGGAGTACGTGGTGTAGCACCATGCCTTGCATATTGGTGTAGGTAAAAGTCACCTCTACCTTTTCCTCCTCAATTGTCTTCTCCTCTGACTTCTTATAACAATCAGTCCCCCCAAGCACCATAGAGCCGAGTAAAAACTCTCCAATGGTTTTGCAGATAGCAGATAGCATGTCTAGATCACAGAAACCACATGGAGTCAAAAGATTCTAGCAGTCCTTCAGGGGCAGGTCGGAAAGGTAGCTGACACCATGCCATTGTGTGCCAGGTAAGGCCATGTATGACAATATCACTAACCTGCTGTCTGCAGGGAATGTTCGCACACATGCCTTTTTTTGGATCAGAGGGTTGCCCTGCAGCTAGTGTGCTATCTGAGAAGGCAATTAGCACAGCAGGTGGCTTTGGAAAATGTAGATGCAAAATTTGTAATGTTGGCTGCAGGATAAATCCTGCATTGCACCTCCAGGTTTACAGTCTATACCAGTGCTCTGCTCAGACATTGTAAAGTTGCACATAAGGGGGCTGATTTAAGAACCTAAGAGAAAAAAGTGCCACAATGTCTGCGGATATTATCACACACAAACTGGTGTGCCACGCAAAGTTGTTAGTGAATGTTATTTTGACATTCTTTTTAACCCCTTCATGACAGAGCTTTTTTTTGTTGTTTCTGTTTGTTAATTTCTGACGCACTTTTTAAATTTTTGCTGTGTGATTCTCCCAAAGCAGTAATATACGTTCTTACTAACTGCACCCACACATATTATGTCAGAATTCTGATCATCATTAAATGAAAAGACAAATTATGAAATGTCACTCAACTTCTTAAAAGCAAATACAATGTACAAGTGTAGAAATCCAGTCTTGTAAAAGGTATTTGATGTGGAAATAGTCATGAAAGATTTTGCATGTAAAAGTCCATAATCACATTAACTGTTTTTTCGGACAGATATTGTTTTTTAGAGGACAGATAGAGCTATATATTTATATCACATATTTATATCACATATGTGTGCCTAATGCCTTACTTGGGATGAATAAAATATAACAAAATGAGGAAAAAACAAAGAAAACACCTTTTCCCCAGTTTTGATTATTATTTTTGTTTAGAAAAATAGCACAGCCAAGAAAAAAAGCATTAAAATAAATTAATGTATTTGTCCTTTATTTGGAAATAACTCACATCCCTAGGATTTCAGACATTTTTTTGTATTTCTCGGCCAAAGTCTAAAAACTAACATTTAATTTTTCTTTCTAATAGTGGTTAGGTTAATGTGGCATACTTAGTGACAGCGACATACTTTGAACATCATCGTCATGAGGGCGTTAAATAAAAACATTAACCTCAGCTGCAGATTTTCATTGTATGGGGTTAATTTTTATAATAAATAAAGTATAAAAATATATTTGTATATACAGTAAAACTTTTATTTTGTTAATTTTTTATTTTTTTTTACACTTTTTTTATACTTTACACTATTTTACACATTTTTTGTCAATAATATCAAGCAGTCACTATTACTTAATTTAATTATATTTTTTATTTTTGGTTATTATTAGGCTGCTCCAAACCTAGGAACAACCAATAATAACCTCCATTCACACAGGAGCGGTTGTCTGCGTGTATTCGGCCGGCCGAATACATGTGGAGCCGCTCTAAACATAAAAACAATGCACTTTAATATGCAGTGTTCAGACTTTAAAACAGTCAAAAATAGTCCAACTGCGATTTTTGTTATGAATTCTGTATGTTCGCGGCTATAGTGATAGCAGCAAAGGAGCGCAATCCGTGAAATGAAAGATTTTTGTGTTTTCGTGCCCCATGGTCTTCCGCATGGAAAACTGCGCAGGAAACACAAACACAATACTGAGGCATCCGTTAATGAACGTTAACCGCTGATTCTCCAAATAGTTGATCATGTACAGTGTACGTGATCAGTCATTTGGACACTTCATAATGGGGACATACAGTGTACATCTCCAGTCATGAAGAGGTTAAGTTGGATTGCTGCTTCATGCTAGATTTCAGTGTATAGGATTGTGGAAGGGCAATTGCATGGTATAACGTATCTGTCACTTGTCTGCTTTTCAGCTGTTTTACGCACTTAATAAACTGTACTTCTATTGGTGAAATTTTGCATATTCAGATTGGTGCACTTTTTCACATGACCCATGTTTGTTATATGTTTGCTATGCGTGTTTTTGTTCTTGTGTATTTTCATTAGCCAATTTTCAGCCATAGTTAAGTTCCATAGAGTTTTCCTTGTTAAGTGGTCTGCCTTTTTAAAAGTAACATCTATATAGTGGATTATTCCCTATAGACTATGCTATCTTCATACCAGTTTAAAAGCTGGTGATGTGTCCAAGATGCTTGATCATGATGACCTTGCTGGAGGATGTAAGAATTGATGCTGGATGATCCTATGGGAAGTGGGATTATTCCTAAATGTTGGCGTGTGTGTGTTTTTTCTTACAAATAAACAACTCTCTGAGAGTGCCCATGTCTTTATTTATGTAAAGAAGGGGTGATTATGGCAGCTGTACTAATTTGCCCTAGCTTGCATATCATTTGAAGGAGAAGGGCGGCTTAGCGAAGCCAGTTTCCCCACAATGTTCACATACATTTGGGCTGGATTGATCACAAGATGATGGTGGTGGCAGTGGTGGAAAGGGGGGGGGGGGGTTATGGCAGATAGAATATTTGCTTCCAGAGGTGTAACTAGAAACCTCAGGGCGCCATTGCAAGAAACCATGAAGGCCCCCCACTCCACCCCCATACAAAATGGTGGCGCCTTAGCAGTTATCCCGGTAGTGCATGTGCGTAGTCCCAGGAGGCAGGGCCACCAGTTGAAAACATGGGACCCCATGCAGATTGGGCTGTTCAAATTAATTATTATTAGTATTAATCATTTTTATTTCTTTTATTATTTCTTTTACTTTTTATCATGTTTGTATTTGATTATTTTTTACTTTTTATCCATTTTTTCAATTTTGTTTCAATTTGAATTGATTTGATTATTTTTTTACTACATTTTTATTTTATTATTTTTTACTTTTTATACTTTTGTAATTGTTTTGCCATTTTTTTATGCTTTTATATTATTTTTTACTTTTTATAAATTTTTCATTTTATTTTTACATTTTTTCTAATGATTTTTTTACTACATTTTTATTTTATTATTATTTTTTTACATTTTATCAATATTTTTCTATTTTTAATTTTTCTAATTTTTTCACCTAACTTTATTGCTATCACACAGTGGATAACAAGCCCCTGTGTGATAGCATTTGGAAGTGACAGGCTCTCTTTATGAGCCTGCCCTCCAATACAGAAGATAGAGCACATATGTGCTCTATATCTTCTGTACAGCTCAGGCTGTGACACCTGACACAGGAGCGCTGCAAGTACAGTGGTCCTGTGTTAATTATCACAGAGCAGAGCAGAGGATGGAGGTTCTCCGCTCTGCTCCCCGCTCTCTATCCTGAACTGCCTTGCCGTGGGCTGGGGTCCCCCAGAAAAGCAGGGGACTTGAAAACCATGGCACAGAAGAAGGACGCCGGCGGGGGGGGGGGGGGGGGACATGCAGGGGGGGCGGACCATGAAGGGGGGCCGAACAAGTCACAAGCAGGCTGCATACAAGTGATTTCATCGGCTGTATAGCCGCTGAAATTGCTCTTTCAAAACTGCTTATCTGCTTTACATTTAGCTGGGAAACCTTTTTTTTACCATGTCAATGGTTCTTCATTCAGGATACGTGTACCGTATTGTCACTATTGAAAGAAGTGATCAGAATGGTGAGCAATAATGAGGGATCAGTGTCATGATTCCTCTCATGTTCTTGCTGGAGTACACACTGTGTGGTGTAGCAAACTGGGCACTGGAAACTCAGCAGCAGGAAGAGGAGGAGGACTTCCTGCTATCTAAGGGCCTACTTTATCCTGACTCCATACCTGAGAGGCACCACTAGTCATTAGTGGAGCACATGGAGGAAGAAGAGGGTTGGGTTGCCAGTGGCAAGGAGAAGAAAAGGGACATTTGTCAGGTTTCCAGGAGTATGATTCACCCCGCCCAAACACCATGATTTGTATATGGGTGGGAAGAAGTGGTAGAGGACACAGCTGCCCCCAGTAACATTGAGGACCTGGGTTCTTCTGCCTCTGGTTCTGGTTCTTTTGGAGGATTGGCTTTTTCATGCTGCAGTGCCTATGCAAGGACCCCAAGATTTGAGCTATCAAGGAGAGAAACCATTACTAGTCACCCTGTTTGATCCACATTGCAAACGGAAAAAGCTAGAGCTCATCCTTTTATCAGAGAGAGAGCAAAAAATGCACAATCTGCAAGAGGTGCTTCAGAGGAACCTCTTCATGACTTTCCCAGAGAGTGACAGGATATTTATATAGTGCCGACAATTTACGCAGTGCTTTGCATAGTTGCACATTCACATCAGTCCCTGCCCTCAAGGAGCTTACAGTGTAAGGTCCCTATCTCACATGCATACATATAAGGGCCAATTTAGACAGGAGCCAATTAACCTACCAGCATTTCATTGGAGTGTGGGAGGGAACTGGAGGAAACGTGTGAAGGTCTTGATGCACTCCTTACCCGATGTCCAAATAGCAGAGAAGGGTGCTCACAGTGACTGCAAATGGCGCCACCTTTTGCATGAATCATTTGTAAGAATGTCACCAGCAATCCAGAAGTCCTTTCATGATAACCAAGTGTTCAATTATTAAGAACCATGTCAAATGAAGACGTGCGCTTTCGGGGGGAACGCAGGGTCCCTTCATCAGGCTTAACATATATTAAGCTTGATGAAAGGACCCTGCGTGGCCCCGAAAGCACCCGTCTTCATTTGAAGAACTGGAGGGAACCCACGAAAGCACAGGGAGAACATGCAAACTCATTGCAGATAGTGACCAGGGTGGGATTTAAACCAGGTACCCCCAATGCTGCACATCAGAAGTGCTAACTACCACACCTCTGTGCTGTCCACATAGTTACACATGCAAATCAGTCCCTGCCCTCAAGGAGCTTGCAACCTAAGGTATCATAAATAATAACCAGCAAGGATTTATGCAGAACTGTTCTTGTCAGACCAACCTATTAACATGCTATGAGGAAGTGAGTAATTTTGATAGAGGCCGGTGGATGTAGTTTATCTAGATTTTGCTAAAGCAGTTCATACAGCACACCACAAATGCATAATTTTTAATATAAGGTCCATTGGCATTGAATAAATCATATATACATGAGTAGAAAACTAGTTGCAGCAATGGATCCAGAGGGTAGTCACAAATGGCTCATTTTCTAAATGGTCTAAGATGGTGAGTGGAGTCCTGGGACCAATGATACCAACCAATATGTTGCAATAACCTCACAATAGGATATAGATTCTGATACCATACAAGAAAATCTTTATAAAAATGAGGGTTGGGCAGATACATAGCAGATGAGGTTCAGTATTGAAAAATTTAAAGTCATGCACTTGGTAGCCAAAGCTATGCATGCAAGATACTTATTAGGAGGTGCTCCTTCGGGATGTAAGGGGTGTTTTACTGTCAAAGCAGTAAAACTATGAAACTCACTTCCACAGTTAGTGGTATCAGCGGAGAACAGAGATAATTTTAAATAGATACATTTTTCAATTTACAAAATATACAGGAGTATGGACATTCATATCAACATGTACAACCCCAATTCCAAAAAAGCTGGGATAAATCTTATCAAAAACAGAATGCAATGATTTGCAAATCTCATAAACCCATATTTTATTCACACTAGAAAATAGAAAAACAGAAAACATATCAAATGCTTAAACTGAAAAATTTACCATTTTAAGAAAAAAAAAAGTTAATTTTAATATTGATTGCAGCAACACTTCTTAAAAGAGTTAGGACAGGACCATGTTTACCATGGTGTAGCATCCCCTCTTCTTTTAACAACACTCTGTAAATGTCTGGGGACTTTGGAGACCAGTTGCTGGAGTTTTAGGAGAGAAATGTTATACCATTGTTGCCTGATATAGGATTCTTACTGCTCAACAGTCCTGGGTCTTCTTTGTCGTAGTTTTTGTTTGAAGCTGTGCCAAATATTTTCAGTTGGTGAAAGGTCTGGACTACAGGAAGGCCATTTGGGCACCCAGACTCTTCTACTATGAAGCCATGCTGGTATCATAGATGCAGTATGCAGTTTAGCATTGTCCTGCTGAAATATGCAAGGCCTTCCCTGAAAAAGACATTGTCTGGATGAGAGCATATGCTGCTCTAAAAGCTGGATATATCTTTTAGCATTGATGGTGCCTTTCCCGATGTGCAAGCTGCCCATTCTATACACACTAATGCACCTCCATACCATCAGAGATGCAGGCTTTTGAAGTGAGCGCTGATAACAAGCCAGAAGGTCCCTCTCCTCTTTAGTCCAGGGAATTAGGTGCCTATGGTTGCCAAAAAGAATGTCAAATTTCGATTCGTCTGACCACAGAACAGTATTTGACTTTGCAACAGACCATTTTAAATGAGCTTTGGTCCAGAAAAGATGTTGGCGTTTTTGGATCATGTTCAGATATGGCTTCTTCTTTGCATGACAGAGCCCTAACTTGCATTTTTGAATGGCACGGCAAGCTGTGTCCACAGGCAGTGATTTTTCAAAGTATTCCTGAGTCCATGCAGTGATGTCCATCACGGGATTATAACTATTTTTAATGCAGTGCCATGTGAGGACCCAAAGACCACGGGCAACCAATACTGCGTTTCAGCCTTGTCCCTTGTGCACAGAGATTTCTCTAGATTCTTGGAAACCTTTGATGATATTATGTACTGTGGATAATGATATATTTAAAGTCTTTGCAATTTTACAGTGAGGAACATTATTCTGAAATTGTTCAACAATTTTTAGGTGCAGCTTTTCACAGATTGGTGAACCTCTGCCCATCTTTACTTCTGAGACACTCTGACTCTCCAAGATGCTCTTTTTATACCCACTCATGTTACTGACCTGTTCCCAATTAACCTAATTAGTTGCAAAATGTTCTTCCAGCTCTTCCTTGTTAGTACTATTAACTTTGCCAGCTTTTTGTTGCCCTGGCCTAATGTTTTTGAGAAGTGTTGCTGCCATCAATTTAAAATTTACCTTATTTTTTTTCTTAAATGGTAAATTTTTTTAGTTTAAACATTTGATATGTTCTCTATTTTCTATTGTAAATAAACTACGGGTTTATGAGGTTTGCACATCATTGTGTTCTGTTTTTAAGCGCCCCACCTTTTTTGGAATTGGGGCTTGTACATAGACACACACACATTGTATATACACACAATCAATAATAGATTTAATGAAAAACTCTGGCTAATTTGTATTAACCCATGCAGTCGCGTTACGCCCGCACTGCAAAGGTTTACTGCTTATTTTGGTTTAGGGCTGAAAATAAAGTTATACTCACCTGAGCCTCTGAGCCGGCCAGGTGTGACAGCAGTCCCTGCAGGCTATATCTTCCTCTGCTGCAGTAATGTAATGTCCCTTGGAGTCCTCACATCATATACACTGTGTATAGAACTCAGGGACCTTAGACCTCCTGCAATGGAAGGGGAGAGAGTCTCCAGGGACCAGTCTGAGAGCAAGCCAGCTCAGAGGAACAGGTGAGTATAACTTTGTTATTTTTAGCCCTGGACCAAAATGAGTACTTAACCTTTGCAGTGCGGGGTAGTCCAACTGCAAGGGTTAATAGAAAATGATCCTTTGTTTTTCTTTAAGTACATGGACCTGTGTCCTCTTTTCAACCTTACAAATTATGTAACTATATAAGCTTTGAGCTTTGTTGTTGTAAGAAGGTTTCCAACCCAATTCTTTATTTACAGACAAATTAATTAAAATAGGTATGTGGTTTACTAATTGCAAGTTTGATACTGACCAATTAGACAGTGAGACCATATAACTTAAATATATCATCGAACAAAATTTGGCTGAGTTGGCAACCCTGGTTTTTAAGAGGGGACAAAGTGTTTACCTCTAAAGTAACAAATAAACACTTATTAATTAAATGAACTCAATTTAATTAGAAGACTCTTTGTCAGCCAATCTGTTGAACGTTTGTTATAATTCCACAGGTGAATTAGAACACATCATACTAAATTTATAGCTATGGACCATAACCAAGCAATTTTCCACAGCCCATTAAACATTTCTTTTGCCACATAATCAGAACAAATTTCAACTCTGCCACTTTTGTTAAACAACTTTAAAGCAATTTTCTGAAACTGCTCTTTAATAGCATCATGTCTGGCAACTGAGCAGATAAAGACGAGACAGATGTCACCAAGAAACTAAACCTGTCTCCTAATGGTCATCTTTCTAAATATAAAACAGTTTATATAAAGCACTTTGTACTTTCTTTATATTTGACAAAGCCCAAAAAGACTAAATTCTTTCTTGCAAATTCTCCTGGCCTTATACTACTTTAACATCATTTTCTTCAAACTGTAAAAATTCAAATGCTACTACTGTTTTTTTTTTAAAATAAAACATTAAACCTGTCATGATTTGATGTCTTTTAATAGCTATTGAGAGCAAAAACAAAACCCTGAAATGTTATAGGAACATTTTTACTAAAGATTCTGATATTTACTCATTAAAAGTAAGTACTTAAAGTATTCACAGACATATAACAATAGTTTATTGACACTTTTGTTAGGCACTCAGATAAGGCATATAGCAAGACTGATTAAAAGAGATAAATTTACAGTACAGTGTCAGACACAACGAGTAGGTCAGCTGTGCTGGAAATTTCCAGAATTTCACCACTGTTCCATATATTTTTTCAAGATAATTTTTATTAAAGTTTTAAAGATGTCGAACAGTATTTTCATAAATATGTATATATGCAGTATATACTATTTTATATATTTATTTATTTTTATTATATATGTGCAATTTGTTTCAGTATTCATTGAAATTCAGACGAATTTGCCTTATTCAGAGATTCGAGTAACATTACTAACGA
>NW_017306971.1:638603-664066 GCF_000935625.1 Nanorana parkeri
CAGCTATAACAGCTGCAACTCTTCTGGGAAGGCTGCCCACAAGGTTTAGGAATGTGTCTATGGGAATATTTGACCATTCTTCCAGAAGCAAGGTCAGGTACTGATGTTGTATGAGAAGGCCTGGTTCACAGTCTCCGCTCTAATTCATCCCAAAGGTGGTCTATCGGGTTGGGGTCAGGACTCTGTGCAGGCCAGTCAAGTTCCTCACCCCCAAACTCACTCATCCATGTCTTCATGGACCTTGCTTTGTGCACTGGTGCGTAGTCATGTTGGAACAGGAAGGGGCCATCCCCAAACTGTTCCCACAAGGTTGGGAGCATGAAATTGTCTAAAATGTTTTGGTATGCTGATGCCTTAAGAGTTCCCCTAACTGGAACTAAGGGGCCAAGCCCAACCCCTGAAAAACAACTTAACACCAAAATCTCCCCTCCAACATACTTTACACTTGGCACAATGCAGTCAGGCAAGTACCGTTCTCCTGGCAACCGCCAAACCCAGACACGTCCATTGGACTGCCAGACAGAGAAGCATGATTTGTCACTCCAGAGAACACATCTCCACTTCTCTAGAGTCCAGTGGCGGTGTGCTTTACACCACTGCATCCGGCGCTTTGCATTGCACTTGGTGATGTTAGGGTTGGGTGCAGCTCTCATGAAGCTCTCTACAACACTGTTGTTGTGCCAATCTGAAGGTCACATGAAGTTTGGGGGTCTGTAGCTATTGACTCTGCAGACAGTTGGAGACTTCTGTGCACTGTGCGCTTCAGCATGCACTGATCCCGCTCCGTTCTTTTTCGTTGCCTACCACTTCGTGGCTGAGTTGCTGTTGTTCCCAGTTGCTTCCACTTTGTTATAATACCACAGTTGGCCATGGAATATTTAGTAACAAGGACATTTCTAGGAACACCTGAATCCAATGATTTGGAGGGGTGTCCCAATACATTTGGCAATATAGTGTACATATATATACACAGTATGCATATCCACACAGACCTTTTATGATGGATTGCTCCATAGATATGGGGATGCCATCAGACCTCATCAGTTGTTGGATTGTTATAATCTTATTTGAACAGATAGCTGGTTTTATTTGAAAAAATATTGCTGAGGCTCTATTACTGATGTGTGTTGTGGGAAGTAGAGAACGTGGGATGACACAATGCCTTTTATATGAAAATGAGCTTTATTTTGAGAGAGGAGGAGAATAAAAATAATATAGATTTAAAAATGTATATAGATTATAAATCCACTATGTACATTTCTATAAAAACATTAAGTATATGAGGAGAAAACAGCCTATTTAACTGCCTAATATATTTAATTCAATGCCTCTGTGGCCAACAATATGTAGGTGACACCATGAAGAAATTGAGAATAGAGTGGGGCAACGCATTCCAATGCACACAATGAATCCAAATTCATGAAACGTTATCCCAGTAGAATATATTCCAATATATAACTTTAAACAATACAATTATTTCCAATGGCTGAGTTGCCTGCACCTGGGATGCAATTGGAAAGTAGAAACACCTTAATATTCTAAATCTAAGTCATCACCTACAAACCTGGGAAAATTAAGGACATGGCTGCTGTTTATATATTTTTTTAAATTACAACTTGTAGCTTGGCGTTTTTCAAGTGCATCACCCCAGGTTATTAAAAGCCAGCTGCTCATTCACAAATCCCCTCCCTATGCTGTGCTGCAATTGTCATCTCTGACATGACAGGTGCAGCAGGGTAGAATAGTACCTCAAATGCATATTGGGCAACCACCTGCCAGTGATACATCCTTGACCACCAGTAGTCAATGAGCATGATCGTTTGTAAGCATTTTAGTTGCAGCCTTGCCATCCCAGACTATTTTTGCTTATCCAGGACAGGCCTTACAAAAAAATTAAAAAAAGTAAATGATAAAAAGGTAAATTTGTAAATGATGTAAAAGAAATATAAAGATAAAGGTATAGTAATAGCAGTTTCTGATATTAATTGTAGTCATCGCCTCTGTGAGCATTTTGTTTTGTTGATGCAAAGCTTCCCATTAAGAAAATAAGGATTTTGTTTTAACCACATGCCATCTGGCCGTTGTAATTAAACGGCTGGACGGCGGCTTCTTGAATGCAGGTGGGCATTTTTAAACTACCCTTACTTGCCCATACCCTTACCATTTTTAAACTACCCTTACTCGGCGCGCATATGAGCGGGAAATCTGTTTAACATGAAAACAGCCAGCGATGGCTGTTTATATACACAAGCATTCTGGGAGCTACAGAGCCACCCGATTGCTTGTATTATGCCGGTGGGTTTGTGCCGCCCCCCGTGCTGATCCCAAGCTTGGCTGTGCCTGTACAGGTTGGGACCGGCATGGTGGCTCTGTACATGGAGATCGGAGGGTGATCAATACACATTCTCCCTCCGATCTCCTCCACGGTCTCTGAATACAAAAAGTGATGTGATGTATATTACATCACCTCTGTATTCAAGAATCTTTAAGCAAATATTGGAAAACAGTGACAGTTAGAAATAAAAAAACAATTTTGGGATTACCTTTCTAATTGTGTAGATTATTGGTTGCATCCAATAATAACATAGGATATTAATACTTTTACCTTCTTGGTAGAAAAATGTCCTATTGCCCCAGTACAATATATGCTGCTGGAAGTTCACAAGGATCCACTTTCCTGGCAGGTGTTCTTTGTGTGCACCTCTGGCAAAATATTTGGACAAAATCAAATCTCATTTGGTTGCTTAGGGTAAGTCCTACTTGAGAGATGCATCTGATTTTCTAGCAAAGATCTGAGAGATATCATTACTGAAATACTTTTTAGTGGGTACATGGGATTTATAGAGCTTATATAAACCTGTTAAGCATGAAACAGGTATAGGATCAGTGAAAATATTGCTACACAAAAGTGAATTGTATTCTGTTGAACAAATGGAGTTCCTTGTGACATTATTATGGATTGCCAGAGAACATTTTTTTGTTCCAGGATAATTCTTACTTACAGCTTAGAGGAGCAGCGATGTGCTTGAATGTCTTCCCCCATATTCCAATGCATTTATGGATGAATCTAAACATAGACATATGTATTCTAATTAGTTGTTTAAAAGATATGGGGTACCTTGATTTTGCCATATGGGGTGAAACATTAAGTCTCTCGTGATTTTTGATCAGACGTTAAACAATATGGTATTTGGTTTGAAATGTAAAAAAGTAATATGATGAATACACCATACCCTTTCTGTATGTGAGAGCATATATAAAAAGAGGGACTGCATGAGATAGATTTGTATTCAGGGCCGGTCTTAGGGGTGTGCGGGCTGTGCGGCCACACAGGGTGCCAAGGCAACAAAGGCGCCAGGCGGCCGACACAGCTCGTCTTCGGGGGTGGCTTTCCTCCTCCTCACCGCTGGCCATCCGACATGACAGCGCTCCCTCCAGCGCCCCCCCCGCGGGCGGGGTCGGGGGCGCAGGAGGGGGCGCTGCTTGCTGTCAGGATGGCCGAGCGGGGGGGATATCGGAGCCGCTGTCATGTGCTACATCATTGGTGTGTTCTGGAGGCGGGGCGCATGGCGTCATATAACAACGCACGTGTTGGGCGCCGCCATCTTGGTGTATATCTAGGTATACACCAAGATGGTGGGGCCAATATCGGCGTGTGACATTACCTGACGCCACGCATTCATGACATCATGTAACGTCATGCTCCCACCTCCAAGATGGTGGCACGCATTCACAGAACACACCGGTGGCCAACATGGCCACCGCACATTCTCAAACAAATTATTATTATGCGCCGGAATAAATTTTTCGTATATTCAGACATATAGTAATTCATTCATTTACATGTAGTCTGGGTTCTGTGTTCTGTTTTCTATTTTTACTTTTCTAGATGCACTTACTTGAAAAAAGGGATCGGCATGACAACCTGACACTTTATTTTTGTAGACTATATTCTAGTTTGACATTTATTATTTGCCCTCTGTTGTTTTATTTGATAAGAATACTTCTATTGTGCCGACAAGTTTAAAACCTTTGAATAAAAGTTTTATTTTTATCATACTTTTTAATATGTTTCTTTGCGGCTTAACAAAATAGGAGTCTTTAAATGGTGCGGATATTGGGGGAAATGGTACCGATATTGGGGGAAGTGTGGCTACTGAAGGGTGTGGTCACTGAAGGGGGCTTCTCGCACAGGGCGCCTAAAGGCCTAAGGCCGGCCATGTTTGTATGTGAAAGTGACTAACCATGATCAGGTAGTAGCTCATTTTAGCTATCACACTCAGATGGTATTTAGATCAATTCCCTGCAGTCAATTTTCTAGAGTGGCTAGCATTGTCAGTGAACCAGAGCTTAGGGAGTTAAGGCTGAAAGAAATGCAAGACAAACTGGCTAACTGGAGAGATCCTCTTAAAAGATAACTATGGCCCAACTTTTGTTGGCCATAGTTCTCTTTAGGGTCACAGGAGGACATTTACTAATAATATTTTTTTGGGGGGAAGGAAGAAATCAATAGCCTACCAGGCTTGCACAAAATAGCACAGTGTAATTTGTATTTATTGTTTTTATTTGGAAGGTGAACTGAACCTTTATACATTTGCAGCTGATTATATTTCAGCACCACTTTGCACAATATATAAAAAAGTGAATTTTGTGAGCATCCTCAGACGTTCAAACACTGGCACTACGTACAGGATTCTATGCCCTTGTACTTGGAATAGATATTTTAATAATAAATACCCATTCATAAAATGGGTATTCATAAAATTAAATGTGCATGCTTGGTGCATGCACATTTAATTGTCTAGCAAGTTGGTCATTTTTATTTTAAGAAGAAATTTTGGCGTGAGAAGTATGTGGTGCACATTTTAGTAACAAAAAGACAACATTATCTAGATGCTTAATGCCCATAGTAGACTAGAACACAGTCATGCATGAATTTACAAGCAAAATTAGTCCCATTGCTTGTTTAAGTAAGCAACTCCTATAACAAAAGGTCCACCCACCATGAAATCTTAAGGTGAACCTGCGCCCATATTTTTATATTAAATTATTTACATATTCTGAAGAAGCAGTAAAAGCACTTTAAAACGTGTCCACATTCACCAATGTAGCTATACTCATTGCAGAGAAATGTATTTTCAAATGTTCAACAGAGGCACTAATATCATGGCCTATCCCTTGAATATATTCACAGTACATGCAACTAAAAGGTCCAGGGATGGCTTGTTTTGAAGCCTTTTACTACTTTTTTAAGATGGTATGAAAAAAAATAATGTCCTAAGTGTAGTTACAGTGAATTAGGGAATGTCTTTTTTAGTTGAAGTGAACCCTAACACAAAAGGGTGCCGTTTCCATGCATGTGATTTAGATAAAATATATCTTATTTCCATAATTTACTGAATACAAATTTTCTTTTTAAAATATGAAAAACTTTATCTGAAAAAGTAAACTGTAAAAAAATGTATACCTGTATACCTGGTCCACAGAACACACATCATCACCATCATCATCATCATCATCCCCTCTCTAACAGCAGACTTGTATCACTGAAGATAGGGGCCAAGTCACTTGAGCCTTTCAGTGAAAAGGCATGTAACCTTCTGACTTAATCCAAATGTGCAACTGCAACCCTTCCAACAAATAAGAGAATATCCTTTTCAGTGCAGAAGATTTATTTTAACACTAATATACTTGCAAGGAAAATCATTTAGTCCTCGATTCTGCAAAGGTCTATGAATACTTTAACATTGGACTCAGTATCTGGAAATTTCTTCTGAAGCACAGAATTACAGATAAGATACAAAACCTTATCTAGTTATTGAGCTGAAACAAATTAATAAAATGATATGTAGACTTCTAAAGCAAAGGATAATTAAGGCTGTTTAATGCATTCAATCATTTTTGCAGGCTAATATGATTTCATTTAAGTGAGTAGCTAAATGATCTACTTTTGTCATTATTGGTAATTATAGTGATAAGCAGTTATTCATTTTGTAATATTGAGATAAAACACTTCATTACTTCAGAAAATGTAAGCACAGCCCAGAGACACCCACATTCTACTCATTGTAATTATTGTGTTGTATGTGTATGTCTAACTAACTATCTATCTATATATATGATGCAAATTAATGGTCAGTGTATCTACACATACTTTTGTTTAAGTCCTTGTAAGGGAATCTGTCTCCAAGACAAAGCTATATTGACTTGTAGCAGTTCACTAAATGTATAAAGTACCACATTTCCATCAAGTTTGTCAGTATCTAGTAAACAGAAGTAAAGTCAAACCTTTTTTTGGCTTTGCTTCTCTTTTGGGTCCTAAGAGTACATTTCCTAACATACTTCTGTGACCCAAAGTCAGAATATAGTGGGCCATCCAACTATATGTGCTGACTGCAGAGAGCAGGACTGCAGCCAAGAAGGATCCCAACAATATTGTTGTGATCCACCCTGTTGCCTGATTGACAGATGAATCTGCCTTTCTAGAGCCAGAGTCAACCATGTCTGTCCCCTGTGATCACAAGAGGTAGAGAGAGGGGAGGAAGGAATCCATGCAAGAAGCAGTGACTGACAGGTTGGCACCCAGGCAACATTTTACATTATACTGCAACACTAAAGGAGAAGTCTTGGGAGAGTAAAATATACCTTTCCCAATACTTAAAGTGACATTGAAGTCAGAATTTACCCCTCATGCTGCTTTAAGGACTTACCTTATGTTATGCCTCTTGATCCGAACAGCTTCTTCCTTCCACTCATTTTCCACAGTCCCTCCAGCGCTGGCGCCGGTCTCTAATCCAGCGCAGACACAGCGTCTGTTCGGCGTGCATGCTCCTGGCTGCCTGGCTGCTTCCATCCAGTGTCATTGTTGCTCTCCTCCTCTCCCCTCCGCTGATCTGGACTGTGTATGGTCCCGCCTACACTTCCTCCTTCACAGCATTCGAATCTGGGACTTTATCCAGCCAGAAGCAAGCGGCGCTGACACAGGTAAGTTTGTTGGCATTTGCAACTTTTTTTAATGTTGGGGCATATACTGTATCTACTGCTTACTAGCAGTACAGTAGATATATGCCAAAAAATAATAGACTTTAATGCTACTTTAAAAGCAAGTGTGGGACACTACAGCAATCACACGCCAACTCTAAATAATTTCTCAGCTCTAGGTATTTAGAGCCAAGATGTGACAGCTGCACTGTCCCACACTTGCTCTGAGCATAGCGAAGAGTATATTTTACTCGCCCAGTGCTTCTTCTGTAGTGTTGCAGTACAATAAAAAAATTTTAGCCTGGGTGCCAAGTGGCTGAATATATATTTGCAGCATTCATGCATAGCATAGGTTCCTTTTTTTGTTTTTATTATTGGGGTTGTTTGTCTTTTGTGGTTGATTTGAGGTCAGCGGGTACATTTAGCTATTGTACTGTCCATAGCAAATATATATATATATTTTTTTTTTTATTTAAGGCATTCCTTGCTTTGTTTTAGAGGGTTGGTATTTTGGGGTTTTGATTTATTTTAGGGGTATATTATTTATTATTTTATGATATGACCTTTATTTTAGGTTTAACTTCTTTTTTTTTTTTTTTTAGAGCAAAACTTCCCTTAATAGGGCCTTTAAAGTTTTGGGTGCTTGACCTGCAGCATTCACTTGTTATTAACCATATGTTCTTGGAAGCTGAATGACAAAGAATGGATAGGGAAAGCTGACAAATGAGTCAAAGAAAGAGTAAGTTTGGAAACTGTACTTTGATTCTGATTGCTAGCTCTTTGAGCAATCAATCCCTTTTTCTTTTTATTGTGGACTGTTCTTTAATATTTTTTTTGTGTCTGATTAGGGTCAGTGGTCACTTTTTTCTGTCTATGACAAACTTTTTTGCTGCAAGACTCCACTTTTTAAAAAAAATTGACTTTTGTTTTAGAGGGGCAGTTTTCATTTATTGTTTTTATTAAAGTTTCTACAAACACAAAGAGCTGATGAGTAATGATGTGATTGGGCTTAAATTCATAGGAGGTTCAGTGAACTTATAGGGTATAATGAAGTGGCGCACCTGTAGGATGTACTACAGCAAAAGTGACATTTACAATAAAAAAAATTCACTGTATTTTTCACGCTGTACAGAATTTAAAAAATACCTCAAAGGCAGTGCCCAGTTCCCCATGCAGGGTTTTTTTTTTTTTTTAAAATATTTTGCCAATAGCTTTAAAATAGCTAATATATAGTTTTTAAATTCTTCCTTTCAAGGACATCAATAATTATCTTGCCAAGTTAGGGTTTTGTGCACTTTAAGCAGGCTTTAATTAACATCCTATAAATCAAGTCCTGGCAGTTTCAGTCATCCCTAGGAATGGGGTCTGAGTCTGCAGGGTTTGACCCAAACTTTGCTTGTTCACAGTTCCCCTAAACCGTAAATTGGTTTGCCCATTGTCATAATAAATCCTCCATAATGCTTTGCAATGTAAATTGTCATGTGGAAACTATTGTCACCATGTTGCTGGGCCACATGGTCAGCAGCAGGGTCCACATGACCACAGACATGTGGTTCAGCAAACATGGGTATGTACTTTGTACCTTGTTCATGGCCCACTGAGTAACTTTGTTGATGGCCAGGAAGGATGCAGGATGGGGTACACTGCTTGAGCTGGTGGTGTCACCCTCATCCTGCAACTTGGTGATGGTGACAACTTTGTGACCTCCACCCCCTCCTCCTCAATGGCCTCCTCCAGTAAACCATTAAAACCATCAACCCCCCCCCCCCCCCAAACAACCAAAAGGAATTGCAATGCCCTAGGCAAAATTCTGCCATGCTGTTTTTCAGCCAGTATGCCTGGTTGGCAGGAGACACACTGGGCCAGAGATTCTGTCAGCTCTGTAGGGGCAGGCCCAGAGGTGGGTAACCTCATATTAACTTGTGGCAGGAAAGGTTATGTGTGCCATTGACAACAACTTGCTGTCCACCCTTCATAAGGGCAAGTTTAAACTCATGGCTTGCACGTGCCCTCAACCTGGTGATGCAGAGGTTCCTAGTTAGGTACCCTGGCTTATATGATTATTTTAAGGCAGGCCAGAAGAGTGTGTAGCCACTTCAGGGGGTCATACCCAGCCAGTGTCTTCCTGGCTAAAATTCAGTAGCCTCTCAACCTGCCTCCAAACTGCCTAATATGCCAGATGCCCACATACTGGAACCCCACCTTGCCCATGCAGCAGATACACGTGCATCACTGCATCACTCCTGCGATGAACTACAAACTCACATTTATTTTACTAATTTGTATTGAGATTGTAGCCCATCATGGGAGTGAGCTTGGAGTGGTGGCTACATTACAACCCACACAGGGACCACGGGGAACAAATGTAGCCACACTCCAGAAGGAAGGGCAGTGTAAGTATGAATTCAGAGATGAATTGAGGATCAGCAGCTGAATGATACACAAAGAAGTTAGGGGTTTTTAATAATTAAAGTACTTAAATTTATTTTTAAGATTTAACTCCTGACTTTAGTGTCACTTTAAGTTAGGTCGTATTGCCTCAACACTAAATATACAAGGAGATATATTATATATACAGAATATTCTGACTAATAATATTTACAAAGCAAAAAATTATGCCTTTTCTGAACATGAACACTTAACATACACATTTACCCACTATGTAAAAATGGACCAAGCATACAGTATGTTCAATAAAGTATATACATTATATAACAGAAGTCATCTTATTATGACACAAACAGGAGAGAAGCATTTACCCATTGAGAAACTAACAATTTTAGAAAATTAAAAGCAGCTTTAGAAAAGCCACATAGCTTTGTCAAAAAGTAAGACATATCTATCAATTTCAAATAATACAACTGACTGCAAATTCCATTTGCTTTAATATAGACATCCAAATTCTAACGTGTTTACTCATGAACCTACATTAAACTACAGTTGTACCTTAGGGTAACATTATACTCCAGAAAGAGTCTGCCAATATCCAGTTAAATCTGCACTCTGCAGCTGTCCAGCATGCCCTTAAGTCAAAAATGAATACTGGTGTGTAGAATTGGAAGTGTAGAAAACTGCTCAGTTTAGAACAAAATTAATAGATAAAGATAGCCTTAGCAAATTCCCACGTCATAGTAAAGATAGCTTTGGGCTTTCATGTAAAACTTTAAGCTTTGAACATCTGTACTTTGAGAAGTGCTGCATGGCATTTGAAATTAACTTAACTGCAAAGTGTTTCTTATTCCATAAACCATTTCTTTTGTGTTTGTGGATATGCATTACATAAGTAAAACACTTTCATCAAAACCTCATATTTTTTATCTGATATTAAGGATATAGAGCTATATTTTATTGTCCATTCTATGCCACAGAAACACTAGCATTTAATAATAATGGGGTAAACTTGGACATACTAATTTTTTTAAACTTGGCTAACAGTATTTCCTCTACAACTTCATTCATAAGTATATGGTGTCTCAGACTGGAAAAGCTACAGGTGTCAGGAGGCCAAATAAATAGAATACGTGCTTATTATGAGGCATTTGTGATGGAAAATAAAATGTAAATCTATAAGACAATTTAATACTAGATACTAAGCTCTGCAGACCTCAACTTACTAGGTTAAAGTACATATGAAGCCCAACATTTTTTTCATATTGGTAAGGGTAGTGAATTGTTAAAACCCCTGTGAGGTGTTTTTTTATATCTGTGAGAGATCGGTCCTGTAGACATAACAAGAAATTAAAGGAAATCTCTCCAAAGTGAGGTGAATTCACTGGGGCCGTTGTCACCAGAACAAGTGGTCCTATTGGAAGGTTGCCCCACTATTCCTGTTTTTGTGGATTTTTCTTCTCTTTCACTACCAATGACAATGGTCACCAGGACAATCCGAGAGAGTGAATCTTCCTAGCAGAACAAAGACAGCAATACCAATCTGACTTAACTGTTTTAACTTCCCATCACTCATGTTATAAACTATTTAAAATGCAAGAGACATTGCACCCAAGCCTTGGACACTAAATAGGGCCTAAACAGCAGCAAGTAGTGCCCATTAGGGATCAGCTCAAAGTACATTCTGGAAACAGAACATTGAACATTTACTAAATTTGGGGAGCTGAACATCACATATAACAGGTATAGCCAAACGTTGGCCCTCCAGCTGCGGTAAGACTACAAATTCCATGATCCTTTTGCCACTGTAAGTCATGCCTGGAGCTGTAAGAGTCGTGCAATGCCTAATGGGATTTGTCGTTTCACCATAGCTGGAAGGCCAAAGTTTGGCTATCCACGACATAAAATAATAATCATATTTCTACTGCTATTATATTGCTATTATATATGACAGTTTCCTTCTCTCAGTGGTTGCTAAGGAAGCATTCTTAGCAACCACAGACATCACCCAGCCCATTCACTTATATGGCCGTGAATCCCTGGACACATAAGCAAATGGGCAGCGATAGTGGTGATAGTATTACCTAAATATTGGCATATTTAGTAAATTATGTTGCCACTATCCCCACCCCTTCCTTCATATTATATCTTAGCTTCTGTGCATTCTCCAGTGTGATTCAAACCTATGATCACCAAAATCATAGTTACTTGGCATTTATAAAGCAGGTAAATGCTGTTGTTAATTCATCAGAGTGATTTGGTATAGGAATGCCTAACTTATGAAGGCAGTTTAATGTTGTCTGGCGCTTGTAAGGGTCCGCCAACTACTGTATGTGGTGATGAACCACATTACAAAATAGATTCCAGATGTGGAGCTGCAGATTTTCAAGCTGATGAGTAATAGTTGTGCAGTGTGCAAAAGTGCACATGACAGTGGCTCAAGGTCACAAAGAAATTATCATAGCTGAAAGCAAAGACAGCACTTGCTGAAAGGAAGAAATTGTGCCAATGCGCATGTGAGACTGCTACTTGACAATCTACCCTTATCCATCTCATCTCACTATGTTCAGACCAGGAAGTAAGAGAGATACAATATTTGTAGCAGTTCTGTTCAGTGACCGATACATACAATGTATTCAGGGGCGCAAGTAGAAATCACAGGGCTCCATAGCAACATTTTCTATGGGGCCCTGTGATTTGTAGTTACGCCCCTTGAAGAGCCCACCTGAGAGTGACCCTGCAGAGCCCACCATGGACTCTCTATGGTGGGCTCTGCAGGGTCTCATGTGGGTTGGTCATACCCCTGCACACCTGTTACCTGTCACCCCAGTCCACTGTCAGCTTCCTCCAATTCCTGGCCAACCCTCCTCCTCCATGGTCATCGGTGGGCCCTGCCTCCTCCACAGCCACCGGGCCTGGCCTCTACCTCCTCCGCCGCCGGACCCCACCTCCTCCTCCACAGCTGCTGGCTGTCATTCACTCTGCAGTGGCTGTGAGGAGGAACGCACAGCTGCACAGATCACTGACAGGTTGTAAGTGATCTGGACAGCAACGCGTTCTTCCTCACAGCCAAACAGCAAAAAGATTCCCAGCACACTCACCAGCCTGCATGCAAAAAAACCTGTCTAACTGCTAAGGTTAAAAACAGAGGTTTTAGATATTCTGCAGAAGATGTATATGTGGATGCCGCACTGCCTTGTCAAGGCCCTTCTGTGTAGTGCGGTCCTAACTCTAACCTATGAGAGTCTCCATCTTGGAGCATATGTAGCAAAAGAAAAAATTGGGTGCAGGTTCACCAAGAGACAGCCAAACCTCCTTAAAGGCACAGGGACACACAAGGAACCCCGCACATCACAGCGGCAGCTGAGACCCCAATGTGTCACTGCACCAAATCAGTCAAGCAAAACAAATGGCAAACGCAATCATCAACTCATAACCAGCTTTCAAGCAAGGTGCACATGGAAGGCTTTATACAGTACAGCAGCAAAAAGTTTCCCAGCACACTCACCAGCCAGCATGCAAAAAAACCTGTCTAACCACTAAGGTTAAAAACAGATCACTGACAGGTTGTGATCTGGACAGCGGTGCATTCTTCCTCACAGCCAGTGGCAGGCAGCAGCCAGTGATGCCAAAGCGACCCAGGCGTCCCGCATGGCATCAGGGGAACTCCTTTGTTCCTTGTCCTGGCCAGGCCCCCCTGTGCCCCATAGTGACAGCCTGGGTCGCTACGGCAATAGTTCCACCACTAAATGTATTGGAGAACCTTTTTGTTTGTAAGTGTTTTTAATAAGCATTTTTAATAAAGTCTGCTATGGTTTTACGCTATGGGATCTCTTGATATGTATTTTCCCAGAGTCACAATAGAGGGGGAAATTGTATATTAAGGAACAAGCATGGCATCTATATTCCATTAAGCCACCTGTGAATGGTTCGGTGATTTCTGTCCATAGTTAGAAGGAAATGAGGAGTGTCATTGAGTCGTATTAAATAAAGATCAAAACACATATTATAGCGCTATATCAGAGCATTTATTACATATGGTCCATCAATTCAAGCGAGTGGATTGTGGAGATATTGACACACGTGGAAGGGATTGGAGTTTTCTCACGTGAAGCAAGTTTTAAATACCGCACAGTATTTTTTCACTGGGAACATGCTTATGGACTTATTTCACTAGATTATAGTATTTCACTGAATTGGTGTTTTATAAAGGTTACAGTGTTTAACTTGATTTAATCACATTTTAGGAGATTGTATTTTGAATGTGTACTGTAAATTATGTTTTTTTTCTAATCACTTGTTTTCTTGTATTTTGTAGATTGTGAGACATTTATTGTAAGATTTTTTGATGTGTATATTTTTTAGGATTTTGATAGTGTTGGGAAGCGAGGTGCACTTTGCTATAATTACCATTCGCAACTGCGGCCGCCATTTCAGTCATGTACCCCCCTACATACGTGTGTCAAAATGCATCTACAATCCATGAGAAAGACAAATAGCACCCTACATGAGCCAAGTGGAGAAGATGAGAAGCAGAACATACTGTACATGGAATTGTAAGCGGCGCCCTAAACAATCAATAATAACAATAACAATGAAATAAAAAGTAATGCGGAATAGACATGTGCACTGGCATAAAATTTGTTTCGTTTTAATTCGGATTTTGTGTTGTTTCGTTTTTCGGGATTCGGGTGTGAAAGTCAATTTGGATGAAATTTGTTAGCGGTAGTTCGTTCGAACGGTCGTTTTGTTTTTGTTTCTTATTTGTTTCGTTCATACGTTCGTTCGTTGCAGCAAAATGACATTTGAGGGGGAAAAAAGTGTTTTTCTCCTTCTCCAATGTCACTTTGCTGCAACGAACGAACGAAACGAAAACGAAATGAACGTTCGAACTAACTACCGCTAACGAATTTCGGAAATGGAAATTCGGATTCGTTTGCATTTGTTATATCAGTAATCCGGATAAATGCGAATGTCCGAATTTCGTTTCGGAATGAAACGCATCGCACATGTCTAATGCGAAAGTACACAAAATTTGTGGAAATAAATGGCCGCTGGTTTACCAAAAAAGACAAATGTATCTTATAAAACTTGAATCAATTCAAATAGATAAAATATGAACATATAACATAAATAATATAAAATAAATAACATAACATAAATAATTGCTTAGTCATAAGACTCAAGCAAACCAGGTACAAACAAAGTGTTACAAGTATTAATAAAAGAGAAGTCCCTCCACACGTAAGTAGGTGACATAACCACATAAACCTCCTGCAACAACATTTTCGGAGGGAGGGAGGACAGGCTACTTGTTTGACAACTTAATGAATGGACATCTGTTGCACAGATCCTCTAAATACCTATTAGTAGACATGAGAAAAAATATGTTACTAGCTCGAGCCATAACAGAAAAGCAAAACACGAGCTTAACAGCAGTTTTTTATTTTTTTATTATTACTTTATTAATAACATGCAATGTGTTTTGTGGACCGCTGCAAATCCATGAAAAGCGCAGCATATTGCTGCTTTCTTTTTTCATTTTATCAATCTTAAACAACATTAACTCCTTCACGACCAACGACGTACAGTGTACGTCGCTGGCATTGGGGCTGTTTAAACAGACTCCTCTGTTTAAACTTGTAAAGCCGACTGTCGGCTTTAAAGTAGAAGTGATTTTGGCGACTCAGCTGTCGCCAGATCGCTTCTACAGCCTGGTAAAGGGGTCCCCCCCCTCTCTGCCCGACTCCCCGCCGTGTTTCCCGGGCTCCGTTGCCCCTCCTACGGGTCTTGGACCAGCTTCTTCTGTGTCGGCGGGAAGCTGGGGAGGAGATGGATGAACCTCCGTTTGTTGATCCCCCTCCCCGTTCTATGGGACCGGGAGCGATGCGTATTGCATCTCTTCTGGTCCCTGGGCTGTCAGTGCTGGGCTCCTGAAGCCCAGCTATAAGCTATTGAAGTGTGATCTGCACTTCAATAGCTTATTTAGAGTACAAAGGTGATACTAGGGGTCTTTTGGACCCCCAGTATCACCTTAAAGAGTACCTGTCACCACCATCTGCTATCACATTGGGGGCTAGTAAGCTGTTTCATGTTGTGAAAACAGACCCACCCTCTTGTGAAGCCTGCCAAGAGGTCCCACCCGTCACTCCAATTTCCTTACCGGTAGTCTTGTTATCCTGGTATCAGGTGGAATTACAGATAGGAACCTCGCGGCCGGGAAATATTGGGACCTAGTGAGAGAAGTGCAGGCAGACCATGACCAGCAACAATATAACGATAGAAAGAGAGCCCCTTACAGAATGGTGTCAGCCAGGATCAGTAGCCAGTAAGTAGAATAGCGCAGTACCAAAGAAAATATCAACTCCGCATTAGAATCCAGGCTAGGTCAGCGACAAACCATAGGCAACAGGTCCAAAGGGTAATCTAGGAGAAGCAGTGTCAAAGTACAAGCAAAATAAGCAACAAACAGAAAGCACGCTACAAGAGGGTAATCCAAAAGCAGGTGAGGGACAAGCAGAAAATCATAAACCAGGAATCCAATAGCACAGAAGACAGGAGCACCCAGGACACACAAGGCAGAACCTATACTTGGGCAAAAACTCGAAGAGGAGGACAGTATTTATAGGTGACTGATCAGGTAACTTCCTCTAGCTGACCAGTAGGTGGGGTCAGAGATGTAGGTAGATGGAACAGAGAGGTCAGCACCAAATCACAGCCCTCCAGTGGCTCCAGAACAGGGGCGGAACTACCGCTGGTGCAGCCGGTGCCGCTGCCTGAAGCTGTGGGGGGCCCAGTGGGGTCCGATCCTGGGCACCCCCACAGCCTCAGTGGGGTCCGGTCCTGCAATATGGGGCAGTGCCGGGTCCCGGTGTTAGATCACCGGGGCCCGACACTGCCGACGGGCTTCTCAGTGAGGGGGCGGGTCTTGTGACTCACATCCCGGCTGCGTCCCTAGTGAAATGGAAGCGGGAGAGGAGACGCGTGCACTGCACACAAAAGGAAAGTAGATTATAATAGGAAATATTATCGGTCCTGATATGTCACTTCTATCCGACTTTATGAGTGGGGTGGAATGTGAGAGCGCGGTCGGAGAGAAGTGACATTTCAGGACCGATCAGCTGTTCCAGAGCAGATCGGTTCTCCTGCACATACGATTTGCGATCACAAACTTAGATAGAACACCGCCAACAGGGGGGTATGGCCAGTAACCATCTGAGGGTTCTGGGGGGCCCCTTACATGGGTACCAGCTGTACCAGGGGCGGCATGGCAGAGGTGACGGGAGGGGGTGGAGCAGGCCGGGCCTCAGCAGCTGAAGGTAAGAAGAGTTGGGAGGAGGTACAGGGAAAGGGACCCCGACGTCCAGACCAGCCCACCTGGGACCCTGCAGAGCCCACCATAGAGAGTCTCAGGTGGGCTATGCAGGATCTATTGTGTGCTCTGCAGGGTCTCAGGTAAGCCTAGCATGCTACTACAGCATTATAGACTGCGGTGGGGGGCAGTGTGATCTGCTCCCGCTCCCTTGCACCAGGGCCCTTTGGTTATTAGGTCTTATTAGGTCTTATTAGGTCCGCCACTGCTCCAGAAGTAGGCAAATGACCCAGAGGCTGGATCAATCCCAGGCAAAGGTGTGACACCTCGTACCACACAACTATGGTTTTCCAAAATAAATGCCATTTATCAAACGGATTTTGGATTCCTTAAAAAACAGTGAGGAAAGGTTCAGAACCAGCTGGAGACCCGTGCTGTTTTTCAGCAGATATTTGTATTATTGCCTATTTTGCTGCATATGTTTTATAACAATTGCGCCCATAAATGATGTGAACAGCTACAATGTGAACTAATACCAACTGTTGTTTGTAATGTATATGCATCGCAGCAAAAAAAAAGGTATTTAAAAAAGATAGAGGAATGTGCAAACGCCTAACTGCTATTTATTGATTTCTATTTCCCTTCACTTCACCCAGAGCATAAACTGATGTGAAATCTCTACATTGGAGATCCAGATAACATGCATAGCTGACAGGGGTTGTTTGCGTTCTTTATTCTATCATCAACTAACTAATCCTTTGTGTGCTCACAGGAAACCTGCATTTAATTGCATTGTTGGTCAATTAGGTAATAATGTTTATATCCTCTACAGGAACATCATTTGTCAGAGTCCCAGACTCCTGCCCCATCCAGGTCTTAGAGGCCCAGGAGGTGGATGACATTATAGAATATAAGTTAAATGTTTAATTACTTGGTTGTGGGTGGGAACTTACATTACAACAAAACCGTAACATCTGTAGTGACTGTGCTTTCCAAGTAATAGCAGCAGATATTTTGCTAATTAAGCTAGCTTTGGTATGCAGTTTGTGACTAACATGCCTGCACCTTTATTTAAAACAACAGTCTAAATATTGTAAAAGTGTTACATCTTACATTTGCATCTTTGAAAAAGTGTATTAGTCCCATTTATATGGAGGTTACATGGGCCAAAAGCTGCAATGTAGCTATTTTCTCATAATGACACTAAAGCAAGGAGAGGGATAGCATATATTCAAATCTATGCTCTCAAAACCATTACCTTAGTTACAAGCATGCTACTTAACTTGGTGTGGTTAGCCACAAGAAATGTGTCTAACAACTGAATTGAATGCAGAAGCGCATAAGTACTTTGTTAGTTTATTCTCATCTAAGGCACCATTCACACTTAGTGATTTACCGCACGGATTTCCACGCGATATCGCTCTCCAATACAAGTCTATGGAGCTGTGTCCATCGATGCCACGTGTTGCTGCTACAGGACCCTTTTTTTGCGCCGATGTTGCGCAATTGTTCCCGGTCCAATGAAATAATTTGCGCAATATCACGCTGAAAACTGCGTGATATCCCGCAAAATGACAATCACGCGACAAACGCGCGACTTGCAATCCGCTCAGTGTGAATCTGGCCTAAATGTAATTTATATCATGGGAGCAGTGGTGTAACTATCGCCATAGCGACCCAGACAGCTGGGGGCCCAGCCAGGACATCCCCCTGATGCTGTGTGGACAGCTATGTCATCTCAGGCTGCTGGCTGTCACTGGCGGGTGTGAGGAGGAACGTGTCACTGTTAGATCACCGACAACCTGTCAGTGATCTGTGCAGCGGCGCGTTCCTCCTCACAGGCCACTGCTGAGTACAGCATTGCAATCACACCTTTGAACCAGGTAATTCCCCTATATCCCACCTACTCTCATTTGACCATTATATTTTAAAGTATGTATACCTCCAGAATCAAAATCACACAAAATGATTACAGCAGGTGGTAAGCATAGTGAGCATGTTCTACATGGTTTTCAGGCAAAAATTGCTTCCTCTGGAGAATTAAAAATATGTCTAAAAGATAACATTATATACTGAGATGCATAAAAACAGCAATCAATGTGTGAATGTATACATAGTTGTTAATATAGGTTAAAAAAACGACACAGGTTCAGAGTTCAGCCTATGTGTCTGTGTTTGTATGTGTGTGCATGTCTGTTACTAAGAGTACCTGTACCGCAGCATATTGTGTTTAGGTAGGCATTTTAAAGGTTCTTGAATAAGTCAATACTCTTAGCTTGGGGAAGAGAGTTCCACAATCTTACCACTCTTACATTAAACAATCCCCTTCACAGTTTGAGAATAAACCTTTTTTCATCCAGTTTCAGGTGGTTGACTTTTGTCTTCTTGAGTAAATAGTAAATAGTTTTATTACCGATTCTACCACCAATATTAAACAATATGTACATTATAATCATGTCCCCTCTTTTCCAGAGTGAACACATTAAATCTTTCCTCATAGCTTTGGTTCTTTAACCCATTTATTAGTTTAGTTGTCTTTCTCTGGTCTTTCTCCAGCTCAAGGACAAAATTGAACTGCATACTCAAGGTGAGGCCGAACCAGTGTTTTGTAAAGGGGCAGAATTATGTATTTGTCTTTAGAATACATTCCTTTTTTATGCTGTCAACTAGGACCCCAGATGTTTGCATATTTTGACCCCAAAATGCATACCTTTACATTTTTTAATATTAAACCTCATCTTCCTTGTAGTTGTCCACCCCACTATTTTATCCAGGACTTCTTGTAATGTTGCTATGTCTTTTATCAAGTTAATAACCCTATAAATTGTGATATCATTGGCAAACTAATATATGGCTATCAATACCAACCTCAATATTGTCAATAGACAGCTTAAACAGCATTGGCCCTAAGACATCACTGAGGCATGCCAATCCGAACTAAAGACCATTTGGAAAACCATTTATCAAAACTCTCTGGAGACGTTCCTATAGCCATTTCTCTATACATGCAAACATAATTTCATAAATGCCCATAGATTGTAGGCTGTATATTAATCATTTATGTAGCATTGTATCAAATGCTTTTGCAAAATCTAGGTACACTGCATCCACTGGCTTTCCTCTAACTAGGCTGTTACTCACCTCCTCATAGAACATTAATAGGTTGGTTGGACAAGAATGGTATTTCCTAAACCTATGCTGGTTGTCACTGACGATATCATTACCATAAGCCAATCCTTTTATATATTTTCCTTTATCATTCCCTTAAATAATTTGAATACTATTGATGTAAGGCTGACTGGTCTATAGTTCCCAGCCGGACCGTTTATACCTTTTTTGAATATTAGTACAACAGTTGCTTTAAGCCAATTTGTTGGTATAGTCAGTAGGGAACCCTTAAAAATTAGAAACAACGGTCTCGCTGTAACTTGGCCTAGCTCTCTAAGTACCCATGGGTGTAGGTTATCTGGCCATGGGGATTTATTCACATTAAGGTTATGCTGAATACTTAATTCCATCAACCACTGTGGTAAATTCCACACATTGCCATTCACAGTCTTGTTATGTTCATCAAACCCATCTTTTTTTGTGAGTATATGTCACGGACACCTTATTAGGAGGAGTAGGCTACCTCCAGGTACACCTGCATGCAATCTATCGACTTCATTAATATGCTCACACTTGGAGACTCAGATACATAGAGTTAGGAATATACTGAGGAGAAGAATGCAATTGATACATCTGCCTTCTCCCTGTCATTTATGATCAAACTCTTGTGCTCATCTTTTATGGAACCTACCTGTTCTTTTCCTCACTTTATACTGTTTATATATGCTGGATAATTTTTTGGGATACTTTTTACTGCCTGTGGCTTGCACTTTTACATCTCTTATTGCATTCCTTGTAGTTCTGAAATGCCAATGCTGTCCCTTTCATCCTATAATTCTTAAATACCAGCTTCTTCTCATTGATATGTTGCTTTACCATGGGATTCAGCCATGCAGGTTTAACTAGTGTTCTATTATTTTTGTTGCCCAAAGATATGCACTTGCAAATGCCATTGTTTAATATATCCTTAAAACAATTCCACTTATCCTCAGTGTTCTTTGTTAGAAATAATTGGTCCTATTTGGTATCCTGCAGTAAGGATTGCAGCTATTCAAAGTTTGCATTTTTGAAGTTTAGAGTCCTCGTCAAACCAACATACCTTTCTTTTCTATAACCTACTATGAATGTAATCACCCTGTGATCATTATTATCAAGGTTTTCCCTAGCTGCTATATCTGCAACTTGCTCTGAATTGTTTCAAATGATTAGATCTAATATAGCATTCATATTGGTCAGGGTACCCCTTCTCCCCTTATACCAAACCTGCCCCTCAAGCCAGGTTTGTGTTATTCCCACAAAGTCAAAGTCCCCCTCAAGTAATAGCAGTTCAAGCTCCTCCAATGTGTTAGTTAGACTTCTATCATTTGTGTACATACCCTTCAATCTAGTGCTATGATGTTTTATTATTTCTTCTTTGTGAATAACAACTAGTTTCCTTAAAAACAAGTATTGCACATTGGTAATTTGAATTCTTTACAAACTGGATTTACTGGATTGAGCCCTATTTCACCCTTCAATTCACCCTTTCTATTTAGTGCTCCTTTTGATCCTTGCTCTCTAAATGTTATACCCATTTCCTCTCTCCATATTCTGGCTTAAAAGCTGCTGCAGTGTTCGTCATTTTTTCCTCCAAAAACTCCATCTGCCTCTAATTTTTCTCATTAGTACCGATGCGTATCATGACAGCCAGATTTTCTGCAGCCCCTCCCAAAAACCTGTCCACCTGATTCACACTGTTTCGAACCCTAGCACCCGGTAAACGGCATTCGATGATCACTATTCTGGTGATAGATACCCTGTCTGTCTATCTCATAATAAAGTTCCCTACCACCATTATCCGTTTCTCCTTGCCAGACTTTCCGTTCCTCTCCTTACCGGAGTTGTTACTCCCCTGGCAGCCAGGGCAAGTGTCCTGATCCAGCAATACTTCCCCTGAATATCTCTAACATCATGCAACCGGGCATACATGTTGGGGTGTATCAATTCAGAACTAGCCTCTCTGGCACTTTTCTCTCTACCCCACCTTTGAACTATAATCCAACGATTGTTCAAGAAGATCATACTTTGAGCAGGATGTGCACCACATTACCACACATGGAAGACAGGGATGCCATATGCTATTTAATAATTGGTTTGTTCTTTTTAATAATAATAATAATTTAATCACAGTTCCCAGCAATCCTCACAGTGTCTGGCAGTACTCACAGTGGCCAGTAATACTCACAGTGCCCTAGCAGTACTCTCAATGCGCAGTAGTACTCTCAGTGCAGAGCAGTACTCACAGTGACCAGTATTATTCACAGTACCCAGTAATACTCAGTGCCCTGGCACAACTTACAGTGTCTAGCATTTGTAAAAGGTAGTGGGGGGAGGGGTGTGTTTGGAAAGGTGTTGTTGGGTGGAGAGGAATTGTGAAGGTTGTGAGGAAGTAGAGGAGTGTTAGGTGTATTGTGAAGGTTGTGAGGAAGTGGAGGAGTGTTAGGTGTATTGTGAAGGTTGTGAGAAAATAGAGGAGTGTGTGGTGTTTTATGAAGGTTATAAGGAAGTGGAGGAGTGCAAGGAAGTAGGGATTTCTAAAATAATTGGTGAGACCTGTACATGTGCAGTTTGTGTTAGGTTGTCTTGTAGCTATATTATTGGGGGCATCTGGATCTTCACAGACGGAGCTGGAAAAAAACCCTTTAAAATAGGTCGCTTTTTGCATTGTGTCTGAAATGTTGTTGCTGTCTGGAAATGCATCTCCTGTTGGAGATCTCTTATTTGCTCTGGGACCACTGAAGTGAATTTGACAATGGGAGAGCAGGGGCTTTGAATAAAAAAAGATTGAGCATGTTCACATTGCAAGGGTGTTGTCACTTAGCTTAGAGAATGTGTTGAAACTAAACTCATCAAAGAATTAAAAAAAACCACAAACCAGCAAATGTTCAAAATGAAATGTTTTGTATCTTGCAAGTGATTGTTTGATTAAAGTCATTAAAGCTTTACCTTATTTACTAAGCTCTGTAAATAAGATCTTGCAAAGTGAAAATAACACTTTCGAAAACTAATATACTGTGCTGTTTAAATCAATCAACACTATTAAAACGATCACAAAAAGTAGGTATAAGAAAATGTTAATACTTTTAGATAGATAGATAGATAGATTGAAAGATTTATTTATTTGTCACATACATAATCGTACAAGTATGATATGCAGTGAAATGCTTACACGACTGCAAGAAGGAGAGGGATAAGTACAAGTAGAGAGAAGAATCAATAATAATATAAGACTTTTACATCACAAAATAAAATATAAATGTTAAAATTTAAATATTAAAAATTAAATTAGACTAAAAATGTAAATACAGCATGAAGTGCTTTTTTATAGTGCAAATGTCTTTGGGTGTTTGTGATGGAGTGGGGAAGGTTACCTGTCAGGTTTTACTAAGGCTATATTAGAGAGATATCTCCTCACCTCCTGTTCTGGTGATGTAGTTTAATGGTGAGCAGCATGCTGGGCTGCATGTTCTTCACGTGTACCACCTATGTAGTGCCAGGGTAGTTTACCTTCTCTTTAACCCCTTACTGCCAGGCCACCAACTGTTGGTCCCTTATGCACTTCCCATGATCAACCACACTGGCGGCTTCCCTCCAAAACAATATACAGTATATACTTCAGCCCTTTTCCCAAGATGGCCCTCTGCTGGAGTGCAGGGCTAGCATTTAACTCCTGCAGTAACTCCTAGAGTCACAATTACTTTTCTTTTTAGATATAGTGACATCTAGTGGGTGAATAGGGAAACTACATTTTTACACTTGACCCTACTGTGACTCCATTTTATCCATGACCCATTCACTTCCAAAATGAAGTGATTGGAACTTGGCAACAGGGAAAAATACAAGAATATATAGCTGACAGAGGTTCAAGCATTTCCCTACTTAACTTAAGAAAGGGGTTTTTAAAACGTATGTCTGCATTGCTGTTGGTGAGCTTAACAAAATTCCTGTCTTGGGAAAATGGTGTCACAAGAACAGGAAGTGAGGTTAAATCTTTTTAGCCAAATTCTGCACAGCAGTCAAACCTGACAGGAGTTATAATCCTTATTCACTCTATCCAAAACTAGAAAAAAAAGTGCCAGTACTACGGGACCATGTAAGCAAGAATAGTGGTCTCAAAAGTACAATGTTCATTTCTTTTTAACAAACATTAGTTACAGACACTGTGTGACCAAGTGGCAAGTACTAGGGCTGAAGCATGAGGAGGAAAGAGGTACCGAAAAAGTATTTGAGGAAGTTTAAGGGACTGTGTCTGGAAACTTGCTGGATGTTGTTTAAGTCCTATGATTGTAAGTAAGAGCATGAAGGCTGGAGCAGAATGAATAAAGTGTTTGGTGTCTCTCCTTGGGATGATGATTAATACTAGTACATCAGCCTGCAGAAAAGTGGAATAGATGCCATGTTTAGCTAAATGACTCTCATCCCCAATAAAGTGAAAAGGGAAGATAACAGTCCAATCTGTATGCAACAAAGCATCTTGTAAAATATGTCTTTTTGGATGCAAAGGGTGGCCATACACCCATAGATTATCAATCAGAAATTTTCATTGCTGTCAAGAACCCTCATTCGATTCAAGCTCAAATAGCCCATCAAGCACAGACAAATATCAATTTTGATAATCGTTCATTAGCAATACTAACTCACCAAATTTTGTCAATCGAACATATTTTTGTCTGCACATGTGCAGTGTTCTTGCTACAATTTTTTTTCATACGAAAACACCGCTAATCTATCAATTTACGTTTGATTAGAAAAAAGTTTTCCAGCCTCACCCTTTGAAAAATGTTGAGCTGGATTACAGTAAAAAAAATTGTTGTTGTCTCATCAACTGTTCGATTATCATTCAAAGACCATTCGTGGAAGATTTCTGAATGAAAATCGAAGAGTGTATGGGCACGTTACAAAAAAAATGACACCATGTATGCTTGCAAAATCATGCAACAAGGAAATGTCTGTAGCTGGTGCTGCCACAGACTTGCTTTACAAAAACTAGTGGCTAACTTTTTGTCATATCAGACTATTATCAAGTTATGTATTGCCTGTTTCATTTTATTTTTATTATGTATGGTAAGTAAACCCCTTCATAGTGTAGGGGGTGATGTACTCTGTCTGCAACCTAATTTTTAAAAAAAAAAAACACCTACCACATAGGAAACAATATCTCCAGAGAGCAGATCACATAATCCATAAGGAGGGAAAGCCTCAAAAGGTAATTGCAAAAGAAGTTGGATGTTCCCAAAGTGCTGTATCAAAGCACATTAATAGAAAGTTATGTGGAAGGGAAAAGTGTGGAAGAAAAAGGTGCACAAGCAGCAGGGATGACCACAGCCTGGAGAGGATTGTCAGGAAAAGGCCATTCAAAAGTGTTGGGGACTTTCACAAGGAGTGGACTGAGGCTGTAGTCAGTGCATCAAGAGCCACCACCACACACAGACGGATCCTGGATATGGGCTTCAAATGTCGTATTCCTCTTGTCAAGCCACTCCTGAACAACAAACAAAGTCAGAAGCGTCTTAACTGGGCTAAAGATAAACAGACCTAGTCTGTTGCTCAGTGGTCCAAAGTCCTCTTTTCTGATGAGAGCAAATTTTGCATCTCATTTGGAAACCAAGGACCCAGAGTATGGAGGAAGAATGGA
>NW_017306971.1:664989-665508 GCF_000935625.1 Nanorana parkeri
AAGTTGGATGTTCCCAAAGTGCTGTATCAAAGCACATTAATAGAAAGTTATGTGGAAGGGAAAAGTGTGGAAGAAAAAGGTGCACAAGCAGCAGGGATGACCACAGCCTGGAGAGGATTGTCAGGAAAAGGCCATTCAAAAGTGTTGGGGACTTTCACAAGGAGTGGACTGAGGCTGTAGTCAGTGCATCAAGAGCCACCACCACACACAGACGGATCCTGGATATGGGCTTCAAATGTCGTATTCCTCTTGTCAAGCCACTCCTGAACAACAAACAAAGTCAGAAGCGTCTTAACTGGGCTAAAGATAAACAGACCTAGTCTGTTGCTCAGTGGTCCAAAGTCCTCTTTTCTGATGAGAGCAAATTTTGCATCTCATTTGGAAACCAAGGACCCAGAGTATGGAGGAAGAATGGAGAGGCACAAACTGCAAGATGCTTGAAGTCCAGTGTGAAGTTTCCACAGTCTGTGTTGATTTGGGGAGCCATGTCATCTGCTTGTCTTGGTCCACTGTGCTTCA
>NW_017306971.1:665837-679843 GCF_000935625.1 Nanorana parkeri
ACTGCAAGATGCTTGAAGTCCAGTGTGAAGTTTCCACAGTCTGTGTTGATTTGGGGAGCCATGTCATCTGCTTGTCTTGGTCCACTGTGCTTCATTAAGTCCAGGGTCAATGCAGCCGTCTACCAGGAGATTTTGGAGCACTTCATGCTTCCTTCCGCAGACGAGCTCTATGGGGATGCTGACTTCATTTTCCATCAGGACTGGGCACCTGCCCACACTGCCAAAAGCACCAAAACCTGGTTCAATGACCGTGGGATTACTGTGCTTGACTGGCCAGCAAACTCGCCTGACCTGAACCCCATAGAGAATCTATGGGGCATTGCCAAGAGAAAGATGAGACACATGAGACCGAACAATGCAGAAGAGTTGAAGGCCGCTATTGAAGCATCCTGGTCTTCCATAACACCTCAGCAGTGCCACAGGCTGATAGCTTCCATGCCACGCCGCATTGAGGCAGTAATTGCTGCAAAAGGGGCCCAAACCAAGTACTGAGTACATATGCATGCTTATACTTTTCAAAGGTCCGATATTGTTCTATGTACAATCCTTGTTTTATTGATTGCATGTAATATTCTAATTTTCTGAGATTGTGGATTTGGGGTTTTCATGAGCTGTAAGCCATAATCATCACAATTATGACAAATCACAGCTTGAACTATCTTGCTTTGCATGTAATGAGTCTATCTCATATATTAGTTTCACCTTTTAAGTTGCATTAGTGAAATAAATGAACTTTTGCACGATATTCTAATTATTTGAGTTTCACCTGTATTTAGCTTTTGTGTAATTGTGGGCAGGAAAGGGAGAGCAGCAAGTGTGAATCACCCTCTTCCTGCACTAAACCAGGTTACATTCCTTTTAACATTGAGGGTAACCTTGCAATAGGGGTCAGCAAAGTACCCCTTTGCAAAGTACCCCTGTCCCAATGTTGAGGGACAAAAACATCTTGCCCATCTCTGTATGCCAAAAAAAGAGTTTGGGGTAATAGTAAAATGTGGGGGTGGGGGCTTATAATGAAATCTTGAAGGCCCTTTATAATGGAAGTTGACCAGCAGAATGAGTACAGGGATTCATTCCTTCCCCTTACCCATTCCCACTAGACGTTATCATTTTTTTAACTATTTTTTCTTAAGGGGTGGTAAAGGATCATGCCCCTCCACCGCCCCCAGCCCAAAGGTTTAAACTTTTTATTCACAATATAAATATACATCCCTTAGTTATGTATAATGTTGCTATGGAGACTGCTCTGATACCTGAGCCATTTGGGCTCCTTTTATGCATTTCTAATCCTAGAGGTAGGCCTTTTGAAGTAAATATCGTATTTGCTGCCTCATTCCAAGAAAAGCTTATAATTGACTAGGGCAGGCTGGCCAATCATTTGCTTAGGGGTCAACAGGGTGGCCAATCAGAGGCTTTGTTTTCCTCTGAAGACCCATCCCTAGGGTTGCAAATGTTATAAAAGCTTGAAAAGCACCATCAATGGACACACTTATTTCAAACTGATGGACAGCTCTGGGAGTATCCAAACTTATTATCCGAAACATATATAACAAAACAATATAATATGTAAAATATGATGTTACAACTATAAAAGGGTTTTCAAAGGTCTGAAGCTAGGTAAAACATTACATATTGGGAGTG
Source organism: Nanorana parkeri (assembly GCF_000935625.1). Lineage (NCBI taxonomy): Eukaryota > Metazoa > Chordata > Amphibia > Anura > Dicroglossidae > Nanorana > Nanorana parkeri. Next base: position 667,479 of record NW_017306971.1, read on the forward strand.
TTGTATGCTGTCAGGCTTTTACAAGTAATCTTCCTGGCTGTTGTTACATTGTATTATCTTCATGCTAGATGATATTGATCTTCTCTGGCTAGTGCTGATGTCTATTGATTGCTAGTTTATAGCTTGATCTCTTGAATTAGGGAATATAACATCAACTGCACAATAGGTATCTTGTCTCTTCTCTTTATTTCTCAAGATACATTGAATAATTCGTAAAGAAAAAAAACAGTTCATGAGAGTTAATAGATTACCACAAAGTGATTGTATTTTAAATATATATCATTATTTGCTGTCGATTTGTTTTAACTATATATATATTTGTTTTGCATCTAGTGAATTTATTCACATCCTCCTTTCTGCAAAGAATCTAAAATGTGACTTGGTCTAAAGTGAGGGTTAGGGTTAGAACTAATGTTAACATTGTGTTTAAAATAAATATTAAAGCTAAAGTTAGAGCTAGGGTTTTGGCAGGACAAGAGGTTGGATTATAATTAGGGTTATATTCCTGCTTTCAAAGTGGCCTCCGAATGCCAAACATAGATGGAATAGGCTGCATGCCTTTCTTGGAGCCTGTGGTAGCATGGATCATGTAAGTAAAAGTCCTTAACACAGATCCCCTAGACATTAATGGGCAGTTCATTCTTGCAGTGTGAGGTTAGCCCCTCTGCAAGGGGATTTTTTGTTCCCTGGAGGCTTTAAATAGGAGCCTCAAAATGCAGAACAAACTATTTTACTGAGTGTCCAACATTTTGGTGGGTCACAGACTATATTCTGTATTCAGGAGACATACCTCCTAAAATAAAAAAAAATAATAGAATTTAGTTCTGTTGTCATTTGGTTGTCCAATTTACCATAGATGCCCAATGGAAGAAACGTTCCATGTCATTATATCATGTACATAACAGAGTAAATCTCATAATGTTATAGGACAAGAATAAAGGCAAAATGGAAGGTTTTTTTTTTCCAATGAAATATGGAAAACCTTGAAATCACACTTGGACAATTTTGGTTTGCACCATACCTTGCTCACTAACCAACTGATGCATCATACATGCATAGTTCTGGAAAAATTACTTGCAGAGGAGTCCACAGCCGTTCTTATCATTTTGTTTATTTATCTCACGGGTTTTCCTTGGAGCCTGTACATAAGGTGAAATCAAAGACATGGAAAGCAATGTACTGCATTACAATATGTATTGTTGCTGAGATATTGAGGAATAGGGATGGTCAAATCAGACTGGGCTCAATTTGTGGACAGTTTGTCAAACTCATCATAAATGTTGGAAGTTGTGGGCTTCCACTGCCATGAAAGTCATGTACCAGTGCAAATAACAGTTTTAAAAAATACTCTTCAGCGGGAAGAGGGTCCTTCTTTGTGCAACTTTGAGGGGAACATGAAAAACACAATTCCTTTCTAATACATGCTTGTGTATTTGTATATTATAAAAATAGAGTGAATAGTATACAGATTGCATGGACAGTATTTAAACAATCTGTTTTAGCCAGTGTTAGAAAAAGCACATTAAGTACCTCATGAAGCTGTTGAAAACATGGAAAAAAATAATAAAGTGTATATTTTTTACTTTAGAAATTAATAAATTGAATAAATATCATACAGACTCTATAGACAGATGCTGTAGGGCACATTTTCAAAATCACATTCCTCATGCAGTTCAAGATAAAAACAATATGAAGTGCATAATGTTCACTGAATAAATGACGGAATATTGTGCAGACTTCATCAGTATTTAAAGACTACCCAGACCACATTTTCTAAATTTTACACTGCATGCAGTTTATCAACCCAAAAATCTAATTTTAAGAGCATTTAACAGAAAAAGGGGAAACATATTGTATTGGCATGAAAGACAGCAATTGAGCACTTTTGGTAGATTACATTTTGAACAGTTAATTAGAACAGAAAGATCAACATTAGAGCTATCAACATAAAAAGCCAGATAAGTATTGTACAAACTCCAAACACAGAATTTAAGCACCTTTAGGCCACATTTTCATCCAGAGATAATAGCAAGCTTTATATCAAAAATCTGCAGTAGAGTGTATTTATTTCAGAGAAAATACCAAAAATATTGTAGTGAGCCTATGTACAATTTTTAGGCATTTGTACTAGGCTGCATTTTAAACAGCCAACATTGAATTGAAAAACAAACACATTAACAACATTAGAGTGTATAATTTCAAAATCTAAAATAAAGCAAAATATTTTACTGACTGCTTTTTCATAGGGAGAAGCCAGGGGGCGTTTAATGAAAGCATCAATTTAAAGTGTAAATATTTGACAGAAAAAAGGCAGCAAAATATTGTGTTATACTAACTCCATACACAGTATTTAACTACTTTGATTTGGCAGCTTTTTCATAGGAAGTCAACAGGCAGATTTTAATGAAGACATTAACATTAGAGTGTAATTATTTGACAAATATTGCTGTTGTATTGACTCCATATACAGTATTTAAAAATGTTCAGTAGGCCACATTTTAAACAATGTTTTTTAAATCAAGAAATCAGACTTAGAGCACACTATTACAGAGAGACAATAGGCACAATTATTCCTGATTGCAAAAACACTGAAAAAGGCCAAATGATCAAAGAAATCAGAAGCATGATTTACCCTGCAGCTGACTATAAATTTTGTAGTTGAGGACCACTTGCGGAAAACTGGTGGAAACATGATGGGGATAATGTATAAACCTTTCTCCCAGCATGAAGCTAGGTAAGTGTTGTTCATACAGCATTACCACCATCTAGTGTAGGTAATGCCATGGGAACTGCTTTATGCTGGGTGGAAGATTAATACATCAGCCCTTATGTGTAGCACGTTTACAGTGCCTGATTACCAGAACATATTGAAAACTTTAAAGCAAAACATAGGATTAAACCTACAGATAAAAATGTTTTCCAGCTGGGGGCCAGCTCCAGAAAAATTATTTGTTGCATCTTTTGCAGTGCTGGAGTTACAAAATAGGGCAGTAGAGGCAGCCGAATATGGCAATTGTGACAGGCCAGCAGTAGAAAGTAGGAAGGAAATGGTAATGGAGGTTGGCCAAGAGCAGTGTACCGAGCTGGTAATTACAGTATGGCAGAAAATGCTAATGGTGGCAGGTCAGCAGTAGTGGCAGGGGATACAGTAGATAAGATATCATGCCAACAGCAGCAACAGAAAGAGCTAATAAAGCTGGGTGGAGCTGGTAATGGTGGCAGGTTAGCAGTGGTAGAAGAATCTGATAATGGTAAAGGAGTTGGTAATGATGGCAGGAGCTGGTAAAGTTAGCAAGAGATGGTAATGCTGTAAATTATAACAATATTATTGGGGCCAGACATGTATTATTTTGCATCATCTGCAGGGGTTTTATACTCATTGGTCACCCAGGACTGGTTGATTTTTTATAAAAGTGAGCCAGTCAATTATTTCAAAGGACAGGTAAATTAATTTCTCTGTCACAAAACCACCCACTCCACTAAATGCCCTCTCCGGCAGCACAGTGACTGCAGGGAAAGCCACCAGTTTGTGTAAAAAAGTTACAAATACTCTCAGGCTGAAAGAGAAAGCAAAGAAAATGGTTCTTTTTGAAAATGGAAGCCTAATTCTTCTTGGGGGAGGATCAGTATGGACTAAGATGACCAGTATGGACTAAGAGGACTAGTAGGGGCTAAGATGAATGGTACAGAACTAAAATGATAAAAAATCCCCCAAAATAATTAACCATCTGCTTCCAGGCCGTTGTAATTAGACTGTGGCTTCTGGAACGTAGGTGGGCATTTTTAAATGTCCTTTCCTTCCCTGCTCATGCCCAATGAGCAGGGGTCTTAAAGACCCCAGGTGTCTCCATAAAGAGGACCTGTCACTGTAAATTGGCTATCACATAAGGGGATAACAAGTCCCCTATGTGATAGCAATAAAGTTAGGTGAAAAAAAGGTTAACAAATTAAAGTTACAAAAAAAATTAAAAAGTCACATATAAAAACAATTAAAAAAACAAAAACATTTTTAAAGTCCCCCCGCCCCCACACGCATGTAAACAAACGTCAGGTGCGCCTATGTGCGAAAACAACAATTGCGTCCCTTGCGACGCACGTTACATGTCACCGCAAACGTTGGAGTGGGAGCAATCATTCTAGGGCCATCATTCACTGATAACACTAAACTGATGAGCGGTAAATGTTTTTAAGTCACCTATGGCCAATTATGGGTATGGTAGTTTTTTGTGATTGCAGGAAGCTGGGCAGTGTGTAATGACTCGCTGTCAGGCTTCCTGGTTGGTCAATCAGGAAGCCGGGCGCCGTGTAATGATGCAGCGCCTGGCTTTCTGGTTGTCCGAGAAACCAGCTTCATGCTCCCTCATCACCTTGTGACGAGGGAGCATGGAGCCAGCTTCCCGGCCAATCAGGAAGCCGGGCGCCGCATCATTACCTGTTGCCCGGCTTCCTGATTGGCCAGAAAGCTGGCTCCATGCTTTCTCAAGCCTAGTGACGAAAAGCATGGAGACGGCTTCCCTGCTAATCGGTAAGCCGGGTGGCAAGTCTTTACATGCCGCTGGCTTCATGGCTAATCAGGAAGCCAGGTGGCGAGTAATTACATGTCACCTGGCTTCCTTAATGGAACTTCCGTTATTGGTAAAAAAATTGGTACTCGTACTCAATACCGAAAATACCGGTATCGTTGCATCCCTAGTAATAATAGATAACATAACGTAGGGATAACAGTTTTTTTTTACATTTTCAGTACTTTTTTACTACATATAGTAAAAAATAAAAAAATCAGTGGTCATTAAATACCACAAAAAGAAAGCTCTATGCATCTTCAAAAAATTATATGAAATTCATTTCAGTACAGCGTTGCATGACAGAAAAATGTCAAAGTACTGCAGCGCTGAATACTGAAAAATGGCCTGGACAGGAAGGGGGTGGAAACACCCCAGTCATCAAGTGGTTAATTAAGTTATTTTCAGAAATAAAGAACCACATCCAAATAGATCTGAAATTCAAAATGAAAATTCGAATGGATCTGATATCTGAATGCCAAACTAATTTCGGATCCTAAATTTGAAAAATGAAAAAATAAAAATCGTTTTCTATTAACTTTTTTCTACTTTTTTCACTCTTTTTCTGTTCTGCTCGGTGCCTCTGAGGGACCGAGCAGAACAGCCGAGCCAAATGCCGCTCGGCGGCATTCGGCTATTCTCTCACTGCTGTTCGGGATCTTTCAGAATAGCCCGAACAGCAGTGTGAAGCCTGCCGGAGGTTCGGCTCAGCCGATCCAGATGTTGGATCGGCTGAGTCGAACTCCTTCTGCACTTCGGGTCAGCCGAACATGCTGAGCATGTTCGGCTGATCCGAAGCCACACGAAGCAAGCCGATGTACGGCTGAAATCAGCCGTACCAGCCTGAAATGAATAGCCGAACGGTGTTCGGCTCACTTCACTTCTGATCGGTCATTCACTCGGCTGCCCTTTGGCAGCTTTGTGAATAGACCCCTATGTCTGAAACCCTTTATAAACCTGTACTGCAAAAGACAACAAACACTGAATTGAAACTCATATCCAACTTCTTTCCAACAAAAGAAATTGGTGATAGCATTGGAGTCTTTAAGGAACTTGTAATACAAGAAAATGAAATACCAAATATATGTGTAGAAATAATCTCACTAAACAAGAAATATGAACAATTAAATCACTGCCCAATATTAAGGACATTATTATATGCCCAGCTGTCAAAGTTGGAGGCATAGTGATACTAGATCAGTCTGCTTATGGCACAGAATTACAGAGATTATTAGGTAACCAAGACATGTGCATGATAGTAAAGGGTACCCGACAGATAAATTCAAAGGATATTTGAAAATCTTACTCCAAGCAGGGCTCACCAAGGGAGTCCTGCGCAAAAAAGTTTGATTACATTAACAACAAATCTCCTAGAATTCCAGTATTTTATTTCTTATCAAAGATACATGTCCAATGTTCAAAACCTCCCTGGACAATCTATGCCATCTCTGGCATCAGTTCTCTCACCTACAATCTATCACACTTTATAGATATTTATTTACAACCAATGTGATAAAAACCCCAATCTATCTTAAAGACACTACAGACATCCTTAATATGTTGTCAACTATTACCTGGTCATGGGAATGTACACTGAGTGTCCAGATTATTATGACCTCCTGACGTTTGTAGGCAAATTAGCTATAATTAGCTATAATTTTGCGCTGAAGTTGCTAGAGGGCCAGACCATTATAAATAGGGAAGCAGGTTGTTTACTACGACAGTACCATGCATTTTTTTCCAAAAGATATGGGCAAGCAACGCGATTTAACAGCCTTTGAACGTGGGATGATTGTTGCCGCTCAAGCCATGGAGCGAGTATCAGCAAAACATCATTGCCACAGGACACAGGGGTGTAAATGTTGTAAAGGAAAAGCCATATGCAAGAAGAAGAAAGAGTTCACATCCACCAATACTATGGAAAAGTTTAAAAATTAGAGACTTTATGGCATGCCATGCCAAAGGAGTAATTTATTGCATTGCAATGCCCATGAAATAAACAACCTGTTAGCAGAACTAAACACATGTTCAATATAAGGATGCAAGAACATGCAACAGGGATATTAGCTTCTCTCTTCAGTTGGTCCAGTTAAGATTTGAAAATGAACGAGAGAAGCTGATTGGTTGCCATGCACAGCTGCTACAGATTTTTTCTGCTCCAGTTTTGATAACCCTTCCCAGTTTATGATCATTTTAAGAAATGTTATAATAGTAGCACTATTGGCATGGAATCTTGGGCAGTAGAAAGGATCCCTAGAGATCCTAGCTGAGGGTACTATATCAAAACAATGTCTCATGCAGAGACGAAATAGAGCTACAATATAAAAGTACTTGTAGCTTGGGGATTAAATGCTGAGACAGAACTTTTTGCTCTTAATTAAACCCCCATTGGAATTTTTCATACGGTACATATTGTGGATTATTACGGTCTCTTTACCATGTAATCTGAATGTCACCCATAATATCAGTACATTTATGGTCATTATCTTATATATAATTTTATTATTTTTACTTTTGTTTTCCCCTTTATTCCATTTTTGCATGGTTATATGCATGTTTTTATACACCAAAATCCCATATACTTCTTTTTTCTTTCAGTTTTTTTCTTTTTGGGTAATTCCTAATAATAAAGCTACAATTTTGATACTAAAAATCATGACATTACTTTTTAAGGATAATTGTTAGTCTGCAATTATTATCATATGGACTACACATCTGCATGCTTCTACATGCATTGGAAGAAACAACTGATTTATCAGCACACCAATATTCAAGGAGGCTGGATAATTTAAAGGCTGTACTCCATTGCTTCACTCAGTTCCATCAGTTCCATCTTTGATCATAAACAAACACACCTCCTCTCCCCAGAAATCAACATCTCCAGTGTGAGTAACCGGTACTGTACTTCTCTCCAATTCTTTATTAGATCCCTAAGTTGTTATATTTTTGTCTTCAATGTTGAAATCATAGATGAACACTATGTTAAGAGTGAAGTTTCCAATAGCTATTAGATCTGTTGTGGTGCCTATTTCACCCCTTAAATTTACGTAAACTGCATATGAATACATCTAATACAGTATTGCCGATGATGTCCATGGGAAGCAAACTTTTCTATAACACTACATGTAGCTTAAAGGCATCTTACAAGCATGTATTTGAAAGAAATTGTGTTTTTCTTGTGTCACCCCTAAAGTCACATGAAAAAGAGGTTGCCCTCACCACGGTATGTCATTTTTATTTAATTTTTTAATTGGTACATGAAAATTGACATAGCTAATTTTCAACATTGCCCCCCCCCCCTTCCCTGTTAGCTTCAATGAAGTTTAGATTAAATTTCACAATTGTCTGACTTTATGAGTTTAGTGAAACGCAGATGAACTGAACCAATGCCAATTTGCTCATCCCTAGTTGGAGCTATTGAATAAGTACACGATAGTATAATTCAGTGTTACTGTTATACTAAAACAGGAAACAATAAAACAATGTTGATGTTACATAAAGGATGACATGATTTGAATATTTTACTCTAAGCAGTGAAAATGTTGATTAGCCTGAATATTAAAGCAGTCCCACCAGCTCTGAATTATGGTCCAGTTCATTCTTGGCAAGAAGATTTCTTATGACATAATGTAAGGTAAAGTACCCTTTTGGAGACCAAATATATGCACATTTTAGATATGCATGTTTTCTAGTTATAGAGTATTGGGTAAAGTAAAGTCCTCTTTCTTCCATATATTTGGCTATATATTTGTTTTTTAGTTTGTCAGATATTGAGTAGAGTTTGTAGAGACCCATAAAAGGGCAGGAACTGAAAGCTTGGCAGTCATAGTGTAGATGAAATTAAAGTGTGCTGAGGCAAGAAGCTTTGGGAAATTCTTTCACTTTAAAGTTTACACACAAATATTAGCATTTTGGCTGCCAAATTATGCAAGATCAAAAGAGTGTGGTTCAATGATGCAAAAAATATAATTAGGTTGTGCTTGGAAAACTTAACAGCAGACATATTTTACTGACAATTTCTATTGCCACAGAATGCCCATGCAAAATATGTAGTTTGTTCAAAGATCTGCAAAATTAAGTTTTATCAGTTGCTGCAAACTTAATTATTGCTATTGTAAACTATGTACACTTTTCCAGTTCATCAGTGATGTTCATTGCAACAAAGGTTCTTGCCTCCTCCTTCGTAAGAATTGAATTACCAGATCCCGGCTATGATCTTCATTTCTGACATTTCTGTACTCTTCGTGAGATAACTGAAGGGACATGGATGTCGCCAATACTGTTAAACTGTGCATTCAAAATTGATCATAACATTAAGTATCAGGCAGAGCATTTCTAACAAAGACTTTAGTGCTACTCGACTTGCACTGACAGACACATTTCATATTATATGACCTAATCTGGGACAATTCTCTACGACTGTAAGACAAAATGAAAACACTGTGCAATACTTTGGAAGTCTCCCTGTATGGTACGTTTAATTGTTTTGTCATAAATGAATTTAGTCAGCAATTTACAGTGGGGTCTGTCATCTACAGACATTTTCAAGTATTATTTGCATGTATACATTGATGTAAGCATTGCTAACAAGAATAATACTCAAATATAATGTTTTAAGCACCACCATATTTACTAATCTCTGTAGTGTGATTTCAGAGCATGCCATCCTTTTTCTTCATGACTGAATAAAAAATTATCAGGATAGGGTTTATGGTAATAGATATTATTGCATTCACCCCAGGCTGCGTGAACCACAGTCCCAAGACAGGGCAGGCAGACAGTGAAGTAGTTAAACATCAGTCCCAAGACAGGGCAGGCAGACAGTGAAGTAGTTAAACATCAGTCCCAAGACAGGGCAGGCAGACAGTGAAGTAGTTAAACATCAGTCCCAAGACAGGGCAGGCAGACAGTGAAGTAGTTAAACATCTGAGCTTCACCATGCTACATAGACAGTCAGCACTCAAGTCAGGTCAGACCTGATAACAACAAGTTCTAATTACATTGCTAGAAGGAGGTCTGTAACAGTCTAGCTGCTTGAATATCTATCGCTTTGGTTATAAAGTGTGATTAAAATAGTAGTGAGTGGAAAAGACACAGGCAGAAATTGTGACACATTTGCACTCCAAGTTGAGATCAAAACCAGCACAATTTCACACCTAGCTACTTGTCTTTGTCCAGGCTGAAGGAGTGGCTAAATGTAATAAATCTAACACATTCGCCTAACATTCAACTGCTTGAAATTCACTTCTGGCAGTGGATATAGGTGGTAAACATGAATGTAAATGGAAATTATTGGTTAGTATGTTAATTTTCTGGAGGTGAAAAAAGTGATTATTATTAAGCAAATGTTAAATATGATCTTATAAAAACAAAATGGATTTTCATAGAGAATCAATTATAAAATCAGTGATAGACAACCCAAAGAGTGCTGAATAATCACTGAAGGTTCCTTTAAAATTGACTACATTTTAAATATAGGCAATATTACAGAGACATGGATTTTCCATTAAACAATGGTAAAATCCAGATTCTGGTGAAAGTTGTTTGATCAAGTAAATAAACAAACCCAGGCAGTAAATATGTTTTATAATGTAGTAAATGATGGACGTTCAACAGTGAAAAATTGGTGAACTGATCATTTATCAATCAGCTCTTCACTCCTACTTGTACATGGAACTGTAATCCTTTCCATCCACAATTACATTGAATCACTATAAGTCCTATCTATGAAAGAGGCAGGTCTTGTAGACTGGGCTTTCAGTACACAGAACTGCTTTTATCACAGAAAAAAATAATATGTGTATTATGTTAGCACCACTCTATGCCTCCTCTGAATCCCCTTTCTGTAGGCAAGTTCAGAATGCTACATACAAGGGAACACATTAGATAAAACCATTTGCAAAGTGGTTTTCACTGAGATTCACTGAGTTGTTGGGAGTTGGGAGACAAAGACACCTGCCCCCTTTTTTACATTCTTTTTCCATTGATTATTTGGCATGTTAGTGTAATACCTTTTATAGTCATAGCAATTGCCCCTCAAGATCTCATGTTCAGTGGGCTAAAAACAAGCCTCTGGACTGCTGCTGGGCATTTTAGCCTTGTTTTGGACATTAGTGGCACATGGAAGATATTGACTGTTAACTTTGGTGCTGCCACATGATCCTATACATGAACAGTGGCTTTTGCCTGTCAGCTGAGATCTCACAAAGCCATTGCCAAATGATCCCATGCATGTATGCTAGAGAATGGTCTGATATTGCTCTCCTGAGCAGTGACATGTGCCTATCAGCAGAGGTCTCACAAGGCCATGCAGGGATTTGCTGAAATTGTGGGCAGCACACTGGTGTAGTGGCTAGCACTTCTCCCTTGCAGCACTTGGTGTCCCTGGTTCGAATTCCAGCCAGGTCACGATCTGCAAGGAGTTTTCATGTTCTCTCTACACTTGTATGGGTTTCCTTCCATACTCCAAAGACATGGTGGTAGGTTAATTGGCTCCTGTCTAAATTGGCCCCTGTATGTAGGCATGTGAGATAAGGACCATATGCTGTAAGCTCCCAGAGGGCAGGGACTGATGCGAATGTGCATATAAATATCAATAATAAATAAAGATGTAAGTAATATATCGGGAGGGGAAGCTGCAGATGTGATCAAGATTAGTGGGGAATCTATATTCCCAGAAATTTGAAATTCCCTAGCAATTTCAAAAGCATATTTTTGTGAGAAAACATTTCAGAAAAAATACTGTGGCTATAAGTGTTTAACATACTTATTTTCATAGTACTTTTATTTCTCAATCTTCAAATAAAAATGCTGGTTGTGCACCAGATTATATTACATAGTAAAATGCTGCAACCATTCATACATATTAAAAAGAATTAAGATGTTATAACAGAATGAGTAAAGGAAAATATATTTATTGTGTTATTGGATGTCATCCTGTGGAAATAGGTGTATAAAATCACACACATAAAGAAAATGGTCATTTGGGCTACAAAGTACAAAGTTTTCCAGCTTTATAAAGGAGCGTTATTGTCTAATTAAGCTAGTAAGCATTTATACTATAATTCGATTTACATTCAAGTTAATTATACCCCATGATTTTCTTTTATCCAAATACACTTGAAAATGTGATAGCAAATTGTGATAAGCAATGTACTGAAATACAATTTAAAATTCCTGTCTTGTCTAAGAATAGCTGAGGATTTAGTAACTATGGTGTCAATTCTGCAGAGCTCTGGGGAAAATGGCTAGTTTACAACATAAGAGGAATTGGCAAGTTTCAGTGACTCCAATTATACTGAGATGGATCTCATGCTGATTTCCGTCAAGTGCAATATCTATGTATCTATGCAGCATGCTGGTCAGCATTTAAAACAATATTACTGCATATTTTAGAAGCAACATATATACAGATGTAACCACGTATTGTGCTCAATATACTGAACAGTGGTTGTTACAGCTCTTAAAATTTCACAGGATCAAATTGTTATTGAATCTGTCAGGAAAACAGATGGTCCTCTCCATAGGCATTCACAGAATTTTTTTCAAGGAGTAGTGAGCACTGTCTGTTTTTTTTATTGTGCAAGTAACTGATATTTCTGCAACTCTGTCTCTGTTTATGGATGCTGTCTTAGACTGATTTGTTCAATATTTATTACTATATTTATTACTGGAGTTAAAAGTTCAGGAAAGCCGAGTACATGAAACTATTCATAAAGGAAATGATCACAAAGTAGGACTAGCCACACAGATTATATGGTCTCATTGGTGGATTAAAAATAAATAAATATATACAGTATATAT
>NW_017306971.1:679882-694111 GCF_000935625.1 Nanorana parkeri
TGAAATTTTTGACTGACTGGTGAGACACCGTAAAATTTTTCAAGCCCTGTATATATATATATATATATACAGTATAACACATAACCAATATATAATGGGATTTTCCTAAATTTGACTGCAAAAGTGGAGCTACACTTTAAGGATCATCCATGTTCAATGTATTATGTAATTGGTCCCAACTTCGACTAAGAAAGGTGGGTGATGCCCAACTCCTAGTAATTTGTCTATCCAGTCCACCACATTCCAAACCCTGGCACCAGGGAGACAGCAAACCTTTTGCTTTTTAAACTCTACTTATTCCAGTCCACTTTGTTCACAATGTAACTGAGCAAGCCATTGTGTTGACCTACAACTCTTTATCCCATCCTTACCTGATACATTCTGTAGATGCTTAAATCATGAAGGCACAATGTCCTGTGTATGGTGGAACTGTGACCCAATCATGAAATTCTTGGTAAAAATACTTGCCATTTACAGTACAGTCATAAGATGATAACATCCCTAATACTCCAACTATGACACTCTTTTCCAGGCATCAATCAACTCATTTTAAAAAAGCCATTCTATGACATTTGCTCATGTCTTTACACCATATCAGAGTCTGTCCCAAACCTCTTTGAAAAAAGCTGGGTCAATCCAGGAGATCATATCATATGGAGAGAAGTAACGCAAGCCAGAAACGTAAACCTAACCTGAGTTCTCTTGAATAATATTTACATTTTTAGCACTATTACAGGAGTGCACCTGTATCTCTATCCTTTTTTTCCCTTACTCTATTTTCTCCCTGGCTCTTTTCCATCTCTTCCCAGCCACTTACCAAAACAAATAAAAAATAATATCTTCCTCACCTACAACATCCATAGTTCCCACCAATCTTATCTACCTGGAATCTGTGTTAGATCTTCCTCATATTTTTAGACCAGATGTGCAACTGATGTTTTACCCAATTGTAAGAGAAATGTTATATTGCATATATGTGTAGCCCTGTTGTAGTTTATTTCTTTATAAACATAGATTTAAAACAAAATTCATCACTGTCTGGATATCAAAATAAATGTAAAGAGAAAAAATGCCAAATACCAAAAACTAATAAGAACCACAAATTAACTGGGAAAAAAACATAATCCAAATTGGAACCAAACAATAAACATCTCCCCCTGGAGAAAGGGCAATTTAAATATATATAGCTTGGTATGTTTTACTCTGCTCCTTTTTCTTATTTTATCTTTTTTTTGCCTCCACTATTCAAATGAATATACATATATGTAAATACATATCTTTTATTATGTTTTTTACACTAATTAGGTCTTTAAATAATTATTAATTATTACCTTTATAGTAATTTTACATGGCTTAGATATGAGTTAAGTTTGCTTAAAACAAATACCTTTTTTATTATCTCTGAAATGCACTTGAGTGTGCATAACTTCTAAAGCCTCTGTCAGGTTTTGATTGCAATCTGTGTCCATACTGGGGAGATTTCCCCTCACTTTATTCAGGGCAGGAAACGCTGGAAATCTCTAAAATAGGGGCAGAGGCATAAAACAACACGCTTTTGGCAATATTTTTATTGCTGTGTGTGCTTCCTTTTCTGATGACTACTGCATCCCCCATTTCATGCCACAGGCGTCACAGGAACAGGATGTGAGGAAAAGCCGGGTGTGGGTGTATAGGGAATTTATTAGTTAGAGGGAGGGAAAATAGAAGATAGAGGAATAAAGCAAATAAATAAAAAAAATAGAAGGTTTAAATAAAGTTTATATATTTTTATAACTCTAAGAGGACGATGCACAGTTGATAATGTGTGTTATGTTGACTGATTGTTAAAAGAATCAGTGAATTTTAAGCATCTGATTGAGCAGGTTTTGGAGATATCATTATGATTACATGCTTGGGAATTAAAATGTTCACTTTAACAAAATATATTAGAATTTGCACTACTAAATTTTAGATTCTGCAGTCCTGTTCTGTCACATGGGGCGTATTTATAAATCTTCTTACCCAGCCATACAGTGGGCAGTTGCCATCTGCATGGCATTCTCACCACTAAATGGAGTCAAAGAGCATAAGAATTTACTATGTTGCTCAGCTCCATCTAATAATGGGAATGTTTAACGAATAGATATGCAGAGGATTTATAGCTTGTATTCATATAATTGTGGTAGGACCACTGCTAATAAACTGTTACTAAAAACTGTCAGATGGGAACATATAACTATCGAGTGACCTAAAATCGTAACTGTGAAAAATCCTGTAGCTCTCTACTTGACGAGATGCTCTGGAATGCAGCAGCCCCCTCTCACTTCCAGGTTGAACAGATACCTCACTATACCGTACATACAATGCAGATGATAGTTTGGAGAGATTGCATACAAATATCCCTTTTATTTTAATGAGCTGCACTAAATAGTAGGTATAGAACCCAAAGATATTTCTCTTTTCTGGTGTTTAAGTAAAAAAATGTTTTTTTTGTTTACATTACAAACTGAAAAGATGAAACAGCACTTCTGCTACAGAGAGAAAAATAATAATACTGTAACATGCTAGAATGCTTTTCTTTTGATCTTTAAAGCATCAAAATGAAAATAAATGGTAATTGGCAAGCATTGGATTGTATTATCTTGCTTCTGTTTTGTACCATCAGTAGACAGTCTAAAGTATGAAATGTAGTAGCAACATATACAAAAAGATTAAGAATCCAAGTCTTCTGATCCCCTGATGGTCCTGTGTCTTTGGAGATATTGATTACAGAGTTGAATGATACACATTTCTGGTAAATCTGACAGAGCCATTCGCATGCATCATTTAATACTGAATACTGCTACTTGTCGGGCATTAAATATCTGGTTTTATGAAATGCCCACAAGATCTCACTGACTCTTATGTACTTCATGCATTTCAAACAGACATTATTTCTAAAAGAGATATATTTATATATATATATATATATAGTAGCAATGCGTGGCAGTGAAATTTGGCAACACAGTCACCCAGAACTCAGTCAGATGGGGCTGAGAGGTTCCAAGATGTGTATACTTTTGCAGGTAAGAAGCTGGCTATTCAGTTTCCTACAGGTTTTCTGGACTGTAGTAGAATGGATCCTTCAGTCCTGGGGCCAGGTGTTGCCAATGACCAGTCTAGGTGGATCAGGTGGCTGAGAGCAACCCTATTAGGAGTCTGTACCAGAGCTCAGAAGAGTTGTGGGTGTGCAGGAGAAACACAGCCACAGGCAGACTCTGATGCATTCTGGAAGCACTTGTGGAATAGCCGAGGAAGGCTGGGAGAAGTTGACATGGTCGGTGATATTCAAGGGACCTGTTGGAGAGACTGAAAGACTGTGAGAGAGTCAGTGAACCATGAGGAGTGAGCAGTGCAAGTATCACACAGGTGTGTAATGACATGCTTGGAGCTGAGGAAAGCTACTGAGCGATACTGAGGACTGTATTTGTTGAGAAATACAGTAAAGTCTCAGGACTATAACACTGGGAGTGTATGGGACAGCCAGATGTTGGTGAGACAGAAAAACAATGTTTGGTGAAAGCCAAATGAACTGTTATGTTTCATTCTGCTGAAGAAAAGTGAATTATTATGTGAAGTACATGGATTGTTGGCCTTTGAGTGACTAAAAACTGTCCTTTTATGTTAAAAGTCAGGGATGCATCAATACCATTTTTTCCAGACCAAGTACGATTACCGATATTTTTTCTCAAGTACACGCCAATTACCAATACTTTTGTGTGTGTCATGTGACAGCTTTTCTAAAACAATACAGACGAATGGTTTTAGGACAGTGGTGGAAAACTAGGGCCCGGTACCAGCTGCAAACACTGCAACCCTGGTAGATTTGCCACTGACTCCAAGCTGTAGATGGACTACAAATCTCAGCAATACATTATACAGCAATGTAGAATACCATCAGTTATAAAGGACTACATATCTCAACAATATGTTATACAGCAATGTAGAATGGCACTGGCTATAGAGGACTACAAATCCCAGCAATACATTATACAGCAATGCAGAATGATATCATCAGCTATAGAGGACTACAAATCACTGCAATACACTATACAGCAATGCAGAATTACAGCAAGTACACACTGGCAGGTAAACAGTGAAGGGTAGATTGGTGGCAGTGGGTGTACAGAGGAGAGCACACTGGCAGCAGGTGGCATATAGTGGCACACTGGAATGAAAGGGTAAGTTGACAGCAGTGGGTACACAGGATGGGGCAAGCTGGAAGCAGGGAGGGTAAACACCTGGCACTCACTTTTCACTTGGTTCTCATAGCAAATGATGACTCCGCCATGTGGTTTCCAAGAAGGCTGCGACAAGGTCCCCAGCAAGAGTGGGACCTAGGACAGCTGCCTAATTTGCATAATTAAAGTTCCATTATCAGGTTTTGGTATCGAAGCATTTGCATGAGTAAGAGCAACACTGTTATCAGTATCAGTGCCTCACTGCTATTTATGCCGTGTGTAGCATAATACTTCTATTTATGTGGTAACATATATACTTCAATGTGTTTGTCCTCTAAAGCTACATGAGGGAGCTAGTTTAGCTAGCAAAACATTGTAGAACTACTATGTATGTTGTATATGTACCTTAATTTGTTTGTCCTCCAAAGCAAGTGAGAGATGTGATTAGGCCCATGAGGCCTACAAGAAATTGCAGACATAATGCTTATGCAGTGTGTACAATATCCCTTCCCTTTAGTATAAAAAACACATTTGTACATTTACGCTAGAGCAGTAGTTGTGTTAATGTTAAAATGTGTTCTATTCCAACTGCTGCAATGCTATCGATATAGTTTGTTCAACATTTCTTCCTTTTTCCTGTGTCATATATACAGTAAATTTAAATATGGATTTTTGGGAAGAAAAGCTGCATGCTGTGTGTTCTTTTCAAAATGACGCCTATCTGTTTCAGTGCTGACCATGAAGTCTGTACATTTTTGGGCTTTTGCCTCAGAAATATTACACTTTAAATTGTATTTCAGGATAAAACTGCAGTCCAGTAAAACCACTAATGTAATATGCAGCTGTCTTTGCAACAGAATTTGTGCAATATGTCTGTCTTTGAAATATGGCACCATCATTTTTATCTTGTCATAACAACTGCCTCATCTCTGGAATGTGGAGTTGTGGTCTTAAACTGTTATTGTGCGTTCTGTGTTGTTATTGTTATTAAACTTTGTAGACAAAAGAATGTGGTATTTCACAAAAAAAATCAAAAACTGTGCTATGAAACTGCTTAGCAACTGTTTGGCCATTGATACAAAGTTACGTGATTTAGCTTTATTTTTTTTAAAGTGTAAACCTCCTGATAGCTGTTAGATTTATTGTGTCTTCTACTTCCACTGTACAATTCTGGGTTATTACTGCTAAAATAAAAATCAGGCGTTGCTGCAAAAACTACGTGAAAAAACTTTTTTTAAAGTTGAAATGAATCAGACTATGGTGATTTTACTGCATGTTAGCCAATGAATGATGTAAAAGTAAAAAAATATAATGCAAAATATGTGATGCCTGAATATGTGATGCAGGCACATGGGATACAGGCATAATGCATACAACTTATAGGCAACTCACAAGTATGTAATTTAAAGGAATGGTGGTTTTCCCATGTGCTCCCTCGATTTCACATAAAACAGAGGACCCTCTGCGCACTGAATGGTATTTCTTAAAATAGTTTTTGCATTGGTACATGTCCTCCATTGCAGTGCCCAGCTGCCCGTTCTTATTGCTTGACAATCCCTTGCCTATTAGCTTTGAAAATGGCCAGAATTATTTTCAGAATTCAGCACATCCCCTTCCTCTATTGACTTCAATAAAGTTTGGAATAAAATTGGCAATTTCTAGAATTTATGATTAGTATGACAACCCATGAACTACCCACGAATTTATGAATAGTATGAACAACCCAAGCACTTTCCCTCACCACTAGTGGTAAGTAATAAAGTTGGAAAATTGTTAGCCAAAGCCCTACTACATCAACAAACCAGAGCATACATCCCTTGATTTAAAATCAATTGAGTAGTGTACCTCTTAGGGCCACACTCGCTTACAGATTTTGTACCAGACTCCTCGCTCCTGACACTTTTCCTGGCATGCTCTACCTGTCACTTCTGGCTGCTGTCATAATAAATAAACTAAATGACTCAATTAACTTTAGTTGCTTTCTATAGTTGAATCTCTCTCCGTCCTCCGCTTCTCTCCTCTCTCTCTTCCCTCTGGGGTCCCGCCCCGATACTGGGGTTCGTTTTTTTCACCTTGAATTATATTCATAAATCTTTGAGATGAAATTTGCTATATTTGTAGGGATATTTGTAACCTTGAGAAACATTGCTATTTAATATGCACTATAAATATAAAATTTACTTTCTTTCCAGTGGTAAGTGGTATCGGGGAGGACGAGCATGAAATCTCTCTATATATATATACCTTTAAACACAATATAAGTCTATTATAATGGCTAAATCAAGACAAGCCTTATGAATTAAAACATCTAGTCAAAAAATAGCCACTTGGATAATCGATCTAGACGCCAAATAACACTTTATATAGTTGGAAGCCCTCCCCGCTACCCTTTCCAAACAAACTGTATTTGAACTCTCCCTGGGGAAAACTTATTTTTCTAAATGCTGCCATAATTCCTTGTGCCTCCACCTGATGCTCCTGATGCTGGCATTGTTTTTGGTATGCTCCACTATTCTTCAGATGCTATGGCAAAAACATTTGCTCAGTGCTACCAAATGCTGTATAATATTCACTGATACTCTGGTATTGGAAAGATCTCCCCTGACTTGATGGACCCCATGGAGATAGACATATCAGAGGAGGAGTTCCAAGAGGCTTTCTGGAGCATGCCCAATTGGAAGAGCCAAGATGGCTACATGGTCCATTATTACCAACCATATGAACAGATCTTGTCCCCTTATTTCCTAACCTTTATAAATCTATCCCTTTAGCATGCCAGTTCTACCAGAGTCCAAATTAACACATACCACAGTTATATTGAAAGAAGGGAAAGGTCATTTCATGTGCCAATCTCCCTGATTACTTTCCAAAATGTTGCCTTAAACCTCTGCTACCCTACTAAATCCATTGGGATAACTCTTTAAATTATTTTCTAATTACACACTATGTATACTCAGACAAAGTACCCCTACTCCTTCTATCAATGATCGCTAAAAAGGCAGATTCTGCCAACTCTCAAATTTTAAAACTAGCTTTTAAAAATCTGAGATATTAACAAAATTTTAAGAATCAACAAGATACCTCAGTGAAAGAAATTGCAATTCTAATAAACCTGACCATGAAATGAATTACATAAATACAAAATCTTGGCAAGCTGGTTACACTTCAAAACAGAACACTGTGTAAAACTCTCCTGCAGACAGTTACAGACCTTAATATACAATAGATCTTGATAAATTAATCCCTAACGGAAATAGATATGAGGAGGCCTGCTGAACAAAGACCACAAAACAGGTGATTTCACTAACAGCTCAGAATGTCTACCTTCCCCTCGAGTTTCCTTGTTTTTGTGCTCATTTGTACAATGTTTTAAATGAATGGAAAATACTTACACATAGGGACAATATTGACATTGGTATTGTTTAACTAGTCTAGATGAAGAAGATGACGAAAACACCACACATACAACAACAGTGGCATGCTCTAGTACAAGCATGTAACAGAACAAAAGTGAAATTTAGGGTCTTACTTCATTAAATACATCCTAAAAAGTACTAGGAGCACTTGTTTTTTGTGGCTCATGTAAATGTGCAATTGATCAACTGCTGTAAAGACAATGGTGATTTTCTTTTGCTCTACAGTCATAGTAGTCCAGCTGGATCATAGGAAATAAGGCCTGACTCTAATAGGGTCTGCAGCACACACGAGTGGGGGTATGCAAGACTGTTCTAAATGCATTTAAAAAAAGCCATTTTTTATTTTGCTAAAATTTTTTTAAAAACTGTCAAAACACAGTTGATTTCCAGAGACATTTTTACACGTGTTCTGCAGAAATATTACACCAAATCCTTGTCTTTAGTAAATTAATCCCATAGTTTCTTGGTAAAAATGTACATAGAACAATAAACCACATGCATTGAAATTCCTATTTGTATGCAACATATTTGAGGGAGTAGTTAAGAATTTTATCCAGAAATTTGCTGGAGGAAATGTTATCCCAAGCAACAAACACCATTGGTTTATGAATGACTGTCCTTGTCAGACCAACCTACGAATGTTTTATGAAGTGATTAGCTATCTAGATGAAGGAAGGCAAGTAGATTTAGTCTATATGGATTTTGCTAAAGCATTAAGTACAGTACCCCAAAATGCTTACTTTACAAACTGAAGTCTATGGCCATTGACGAAATGGTGTGTACATGGATAGAAAACTGGTACAAAAAAAATGGGTACAGAGAGTATCAATGGATGGCTCATTTTCCAAATGGTCAAGAGTTGTAAGTGAAGTACCCCAATTAGGGCCAATATTGTTTAACCTGTGTATTAATGATATTGAAGTTGGTATTAACAGTTCACTTCCAGTGTTTGCTGATGATACCAAAATATGTTGAGTACTAAACTTGTCACAAGACATACAGGAAGACCTTAATAGGGGGGTGGGCAGCTAAATGGCAGATTAGGTTCAATATTAAAAAACGCAAAGTTATGCCCTTGGGTGCTAAACATATGCATGTCAGCTACTCATTAGCGGAAAATCCTCTGGGGAAATCAAAGATGGAAAAAGATTTGGGGGTCCTAGTAGACTACAGACTAGGCAATAGTATGCAATGCCAAGCTGCAGCTAACAAAGCAAGCAGACTATTATCATGCATAAAAAAGGGTATTTAATCTAGAGACAAATCCATTATTCTGCACATTTAAAAAACACTGGTCCGGCCTCATCTTAAGTACACGGTTCATTTTCGGTGCAACTCTATAGAAAGGTAATCTTTGAATTTGAGTGTGCAGAAGAGGGCAACGAAATTAATAAGTGGACTGGAGGACAAAAGTTATGTGGAAAGATTACAGAAATTGAAATTGTCACTCTGGAGTAGATGTGTTTAAGAAGGAATATAATCTCAATGGACATTTTGTTGACTGGAAATGGTGGAATCGGTAACACATTGTTTGTTATCAAACAGTTAGGTCCCTAAAAAAGACAAAAGGACACCACCTGAGATTAGAGGAAAAGAGGTTTACTCTCAAATGGCATAGGGCATTCTTTACTTTTAAAGCAGTAAAGTTGTGGGACTCAATTCCACGGGTAGTGGTATCAGCTGGGAGTAAGAAAACGAGCTTGTATCCAGAAACCTAGATCCCAGTTTTGGTCAACCCTTTAACAAGTATAATAGTTCCAGGTGGCAGTACTCAACAGCCCTTAACTGAATATAGCATACTGGAAAAAGGGTTGATACTGATCAATGAGGATCAGATCAAAAAGCAGTTATAGAGGGTCGGAGTATCCACTTTTTCTTGAAAAGTTAAATTTTATTATAAAAAGTTTAGCAAACGAGTCATTATCATAAATAAACACTGAGAGTATAGACACATTAAAAAAACATCTAGATGCCTTTGTCAAGGAATATAATATACAGGGGTATGGGATTGTATAGTGACTGCTGCACACCCAAACACACACACACATCTGCACATTGAACTGGATGGACTTGAGTCTTTATTCAACCTTAACAACTGAGTAGCTATACTTTATGCCACTAGAATACCAGTTACTGCACTTACCAACATGGTAAGTATAGTAAGACAACAGATCAGTTGAAGGACTGGCACTTTGATGAGAGAACAAGGGTTTTACAGCACAAGATTAGCACTTCTATAAAATGCTGCCTGCCAACTACATTAGACTTAGTTTCCACTCAAACAGCATTAACCATTAGCTGTACAACAGCAAAGATACATATATAAACTGACAGTTAAAAACTGCATTATTAAATGCCATTTCAAAACAACACTGCTAGATTTCATCCACAAATTTAAAAAGTACTTGCCAGCATGTGAAATGCATAACGGTCCTAAGGACTTGTTCACACCAAGCGCGTTCCAGGAGCAGAGTAGAGCAGTTACAGAACGGATCAAAACTGCGTCTAATGTATTCCAATGGTATTTTGGGCTCTAGTTCACACTCCAGCGTTCAGTTCCAGAGCATGTAAAAAAACTGCAGCACGCCCTATTTTACCTGCTCTGGAACGCATGCAAATGCTCTGGAATGCACTGAAAGCCCATTTTAAACTACAAAAAAAATATATTTATTTTTGACCAAAAACGGCCTGGAACACACCAAAAACGCAGCAAAAACATGACACAACCGACTGCACTGCGTGTGCAGAAGCTCCTGCAGATCTGGTCTGCATTTGGTGTGAACAAGCCCTAATACTGTAACCTGCTATTTTAACAGTAGATTTATATAGTAACTTACTTTTGAAGGATTAAACAAAGTTGCAAGTTTTATGAATTATGTTTGTGATGCCCTGATCAAACTTTTGGATAATGTCTTTAAGTGATGAAGCACACGGATCATACACTCCCACTGAAGAAGACTTTGTACAATTAGCAGCAAAGGGTGAGGTGACTTATCTGTGATATTGTGTATGTAGCAGTAGTGTATACACTTGTTTTAATTCATTGGTGAACAGAGCTGTTACTTTGTCAGTGACTTAAAATGTCTCTAGATCATTTTGTCTAATCCTTACATGTTGCATGAGGCACCAGTATTTAATGTATTTCTTTCACTACACCATTTACTTACTTATAAGGTTTTGTCAGCTTTAAAGATCTTTATGTAACAGTAATCATTTTCTTTTAAGCTGTTCAGTGATAATCTCAAAATTACCTGAGAATTCTGTGAGGTTCACATTAGCAATATATTTCCCACAGCTGTGGATTTAAAAAAATATAAAAGCACGATTAAACATAATTAGAATGTTTTGTACTGCTTTGTATTATTATAAACCTGAAATTATTTACACTGCCCATAATCCTACATGGTTAATAACACATTTCTCTAGCTTAACACATCATCCCATTTCATATGTTTTTTTCTTCTGTTTGAAGACCATCATCTGAGCATTTGTGCCTGTCAGTCCTTTTCTGACAGATTTTCATTTTTTTCAAAACAATTGTCTTACATGTTACCAATTTATATATACTCTATATTGCTAAAAGTATTGGGACGCCTGCCTTTACACACTCATGAACTTTAATGGCATCCCAGTATTAGTCCGTAAGGTTCAATATTGAGTTGGCCCACCCTTTGCAGCTATAACAGCTTCAACTCTGCTGGGAAGGCTGTCCACAAGGTTTAGGAGTGTGTCTATGGGAATGTTTGACCATTCTTCCAGAAGTGCATTTGTGAGGTCAGGTACTGATGTTGGCAAGAAGGCCTGGCTCATGGTCTCTGCTCTAATTCATCCTAAAGGTGTTCTATCGAGTTGAGGTCAGGATTCTGTGCAGGCCAGTCAAGTTCCTCCACCCCAAACTGGCTCATCCATGTCTTTATGGACCTTGCATTGTGCACTGGTGTGCAGTCATGTTGGAACAGGAATGGGCCATCCCCAAACTGCTCCCACAAAGTTGGAAGCATGAAATTGTCCAAAATGTCTTGGTGTGCTGATGCCTTAAGAGTTCCCTTCACTGGAACTAAGGGGCCAACCCCTGAAAAACAACCCCACACCATAATCCCCCCTCCACCAAACTTTACACTTGGCACAATGTAGTCATGCATGAACCATTCTCCTGGCAACCTCCAAACCCAGACACGTCCATCGGATTGCCAGTCAGAGAAGTGTGATTCATCACTCCAGAGAACACGTCTTCACTTCTCTAGAGTCCAGTGGCGGCGTACTTTACACCACTGCATCCGACGCTTTGCATTGCACTTAGTGATGTAAGGCTTGGATGCAGCTGCTCGGCCATGGAAACCCATTCCATGAAGCTCTCTACGCACTGTTGTTGTGCCAATCTGAAGGCCACATCAAGTTTGGAGGTTTGTAGCTTTTGACTCCGCAGACAGTTGGTGAGTTCTGCGCACTATGCACTTCAGTATGCGCTGACCCTGCTCTGTCATTTTATGTGGCCTACCACTTCGTGGCTGTGTTGCTGTTGTTTCCACTTGCTTCTACGTTGTTATAATACCACTAATAGTTGACTGTGGAATATTTAGTAGCAAGGAAATTTCACGGATGGACTTATTGCACAGGTGGCAACCTCTCACGGTACCACGCTTGGATTCAATGAGCTCCTGAGAGCAACCCATTCTTCCACAAATGTTTGTAGAAGCAGTCTGCATGCATAGGTGCGTGATTCTATACACCTGTGGCCATGGAGGTGATTGGAACACCTGAATCCAATGATTTGGATGGGTGTCCCAATACTTTTGGCAATATAGTGTGTGTGTGTGTATGTATATATATATATATGTATATATACTGTATATACACACACAAAGTATATATTTGTTACAGTTAGGTGGTTCAAACGAATGCTGAACTAAAGACAGAAAAGCTACAAATGGTTCTAGCTAGGTGTTACCATGGCATCTTAATCAAGAAATAACAAAAAATGTTTTGACAACCCATGTTTTCCAACATGAATTCCTTTTATGTAATAAACATTCTGTATTGAAAATATCAGTTGTTGCTGTTTTCCATTGCCTTAGAATTGTAACTATTTGTTTTCAGCATGTGACTGTTATCTTTTGGCAGCCCCTATTTCAAACCCAGCTAAGTATACTGCAGAAAGGATTACTTTAGGCTACTCCTCCACTGCAAGGGTTAAGTGCTCATTTTTGTTTAGGGAAGGCTGGATTCTAGACTGTTCCTGGCAAACTCCCCCTCCCCCTGCTCTAGCAGTCTAAGGTGAGATACAGTGTTTTGGACATGAGGACACAGAGAAACATTCCATCGCAGGAGCGGAGGAGTAGAGAGGCTGCTGGAGGCTCCTGCAGGAAACTGTTGGGTGATTGTTAGGAGATTATCTTTGTGAGATTAATATAATGGGGTATACTTGAATGGGAAAAAATCACCCAAGAGGCTTCTAAGGCCCCATTCACACTGCGCGAATTCGCAAATCGCGCGTTTGTCGGGTGATTTGCATTTTGCGCGATATCGCGCAAATGCTTGCATTGAGCAAGCTAGAATCGCGGCAAAATCCGCTCCAAAAAGGGTCCTGCTGTAGTGACGCACGACCCGCGACAGCAGGACCCTTTGCCCCATTGCCAAGCATTGGCGAGCGATATCGCGCGGTAAATAGCCGCGATATCGCGGGAATTACCGCGTGATAAATCGGGGCCTTAATAAGCCATTATTGAGTGAACCATTTCCTACCCCCACTGAACGTGTTCGAAGTATCTGATAATCACTAATAGTTTCTGGTGTTACATATAAATCTCTATTAAACATCACTTTAAAAGTAATGTGACACAAACAAAAAGAGCAGTCCCATCATTCTTTAGAATTGTGATAGACCTACCTAAAAACAGTAGTTTTGATTCTGTGTTGGATTAATCCAACTGTGGCTGACCAAAAAGGAAGATGGAATGGTGGCCACATGCATGCAAGGCAGGCAGACAGCAATCTTACATTAGCTTTTTGCTCTCTCATGTAGCGCATTTTTTGTTAAATGTGCATCTGTTCACCATTGTAAATGATCAAGGCTCAGAGGAATTGATACAGGTTGCCATTAGTAATGGAAAAAAAATCAGGGATAGAAGAAGCTAAATGAAATGCTTAATTGTTTCAATGGCCCTAAAGTACAGAGGGAAGTTTATGTGTACTAATCGTGTGTGTATTTTTTTGGTATTTATAAAGAATTGTTTTAGAATTTAGATGCTGGAAAGACTAAATTACAATCCTGCTGTCACTGGTTTTCCAAGCAATCTCTTTGAGACATAACCACTTCCTCTTATTGTTGTATGGTGATGTTCATCACTGTTGTATTCCAGTGTGGTGTTTTTATTTTTTGTGGGTGTTCTGCATTTAATGAAATGCCTTTACTGTCTTTGTGCATATTTCTATAACGTTATGCTAATAATCTTTAAAAGGATAGAAGTTATTGCTTTCTTCTCTTCTTTATAATCCTTTGTACTCTGCAGGGCTGTGCAGGAGAGCTAACCAGTTGACTTTGGATTGTCCACATCCTCAGCCTGTCCTACTGTGATTTGGTTTGTGTTCATATGCGAATATATATATACATATGT
>NW_017306971.1:694467-717986 GCF_000935625.1 Nanorana parkeri
TATATATATATATATATTCATATTTGTGTCCATTTCCATTGTTAAATTATTAACCAGTGCAGGGCTGTTTTATAATACAGCAATATGTACTCAACAAAATACATTTACAACAAAATACATAGTGGTCATAATATTTTAACATTACTCATATCTAGGCTTGCAGGCTGGGTGCCTAGGAATGGAAGTGTTTGTGTGTGCCCCTTCCTGTACCATACCAGGCCACATGCCTTTCAATATTGGGGGGCTATGCCCCCCTTCTTGCAAGGCACCTTGTCCCAATG
The DNA here is from genome assembly GCF_000935625.1 of Nanorana parkeri. Classification (NCBI taxonomy): domain Eukaryota; kingdom Metazoa; phylum Chordata; class Amphibia; order Anura; family Dicroglossidae; genus Nanorana; species Nanorana parkeri. The sequence goes on from NW_017306971.1 coordinate 694,749, forward strand.
TTGAGGGGCAAAGGCCTTTTGCCCATTTCTGGTCCCCCCCAAAAAGCATGAAAAGGATATGATGGGAACTTATAATTGAAACTGGTAGCATCAGAGGGTATTAACCCTTTTGCTGTCAGGGCCTTTTTTTTCATTTTTTGCATACATGTGAAAATGCACATGAAGATTACTTAAAACTCTCCAGAATTATATATTTTCTAAAAGCAGAGACCCTGTAGAATAAAATGGTGGCCGTTGTAATTTTGTCTGCCATATTAGCGCCACTGCTTATCAAACCCAAATTTTCTGGTATGTTTAGGAGGATGTTCACTGCCTCCCCTTTCCTGGCCTGTGGCTTCGTGTTTGGGTTAGGGTCTAGTATGATTATACCCCACACTTTTTTTATTTTTATGCTGGATTTGCCTTTAATGTCCATACCATACCTTGATAAAGCATGGAAAGGTATGGACCCTATGCCATTTTTTACAACAAAAAAACAAGTCATCAGGGAAATGTAATTTAGCAGCAAAATTTAGTTTTCTTCTTTCTAAAATGTCACTTTTGCTTGTGTGCATGCAAAAGGTATATCACTCCACATGCACGTTTAGGGAAACACCAAGGATGTAATTTTAAAGAAAACTCAACTTTTTGTTAAAAATATATATATATATCATATCAAATTACTTCACAAGTCATTTTGTATTTTAATGGTATTAAAATTACTCTTCAATCTAAAGATACTGCAATTTTCATAAGCTTTGAACAAAATTAATGCACTATGGCAACCTGCAAGCCGTTGGTGTATGGAATGCCCCCAGAAATGTAATTTCTTACTTGTGTGATTGCCTGACTGATTTTCTCAGAAGTCTGTAATACTATACAAGTTAAATTTTAGGTATTCCCTGAACTTTCATTTTTTGGTGAGATACTTTGTTAAGCTGACTATACACTATTCAAATTCGTTCAGTGGGTGGCCCTGTTGGCACCCTTCTGTCCAGCATCCTTTGATCAGAAAATCAGAGGAACTGGTTGAAGAATTCTCAGGTGAACAGTGACGGCAGTCAGTTGGCTGCCATCACTATTCAGGTATTCTGACAGTGGTACACCCACTGTTGTCAAAATACAATAGCCCAGAAGGAAACGCATCCATGAACACTGTTTAGCTTAGATGAAGGAATCTGTTATACTTTTTTTTGTTCAGCCCACAGGTTGCACAAAAAAATTTAACAGTATATGGCCAACGTAAGGATTAACTATTTGCAAAGGAATGCAGACACTGCAACTTTCCTCATTAGAATACTGAAAGTGCACCAGATGATTATAATTAACCAGACCCTCCTTCAGGAATCAGTTTGCAAAGGACATGATAAAACAAACAGATATTTCTTCAGAACAGAAACGTATTTTGTTAAAATCCATGCAATGTGCATTTATCATTCAAATGGGATTGTTTTCTCTCAACAAAAGTGGAGTTACACTTAATGTTTCAGTTTAAGCTTTACTGAAATACTTGCCCCCCTGAACAAAATGTTAACTTTTTTTAAATTGGTACCTATCCCTCAGGGCAGTGCCAGCTCCCATGCCATTTAATCTTAGGGGCCCCCATGCCTTTATTCAAATCCCCCCCCCAAACAACATTTATCAGCAGTTCATTCAGCAGTACCGTGTAATTTAGCAATTAATGGTATTTTTTTCTTTCTGAAATGGTTACTTTTGTTTGTGTACTACTTCACAGGCAGGTTTAGGACATCCCCAATGCATACTATTTAAAGGAATGTCGTATTTGTAATCTTTCACTTTAAAACTTTTTAAAAGATCTGTTGCCCACCGCATGGTATTTAAAAATTGTTTTTTTGCATTAGGACCCCGAGAGTAGAGCCCAACTCCTCATGCCTTTTGTTTTACAATCCCTTGACTATTAGCCTTGAAAATGTAGAAAATATTTTTTTTTTTAAGATTAGACTCCCATTGAACTTTCCCAAAGTTCTCAATGGCAGGGTTTTTGGGTGCGTTTGTTGAACCTGCCCACAAATCGAACCCAAGGAGATTCATTAGTTTGCAGCTCAACCCAAACTTGGCGGAAACTGCATTGAGATCCATGGTAGGTGAATGTTGTAATAAAGTTCTGGACATTTTCAAGCATAATAGACAAGCTATTTTCAAAGAGGTAGTTAGTTATACATTGTCAAATGCACATGCCAAGCAAATATTTAACAAAGACCACTCAGTGAGGAGAGAACCTTTATAGTCGGCTTTAATATCGACATTTGAAAAGACATAAATGGAGATTCATTAGTTTGCAGCTCAACCCAAACTTGGCGGAAACTGCATTGAGATCCATGGTAGGTGAATGTTGTAATAAAGTTCTGGACATTTTCAAGCATAATAGACAAGCTATTTTCAAAGAGGTAGTTAGTTATACATTGTCAAATGCACATGCCAAGCAAATATTTAACAAAGACCACTCAGTGAGGAGAGAACCTTTATAGTCGGCTTTAATATCGACATTTGAAAAGACATAAATCCTTTAAATGACTTGCTTGGGAGATGCCTTAAAACTGAATGCGTTTTTATGAAATAAAACTATATAGTCCTTTCAAAGTGACATTAAAAAATTAGGAAAAAAACAGTGTAGGGTTTCCCTTGTCATTCAAATCAGTTGCTTATCCAGGCATGCAGCCTGGGTGGCCGGGAAATTGAGGGCAGCAAGCATGCATGCAACATTCTTGTACCATACCTGTCAGCATTGTGAGAGTACCTTGTAGGGCTTGGTGGGATGTTAAGCTTTTCTCCCCTTTGCAAGGCATCTTGCCCCCATGTATTGAAGACAAGGGTCACTTTCTTACATCGTGTTCACCAAACGATATGTGGAGGGAAATGAGTACAGCATACATTATTACCCATTTCCAAAATAATTTGAATGTAAATAAACACACAGACCCTTTGACAAAGTCCTTAAATTAAAAAAACACACACCCAAAGCAATATTTGTATTAGTTTCCTATAATCTAGCAATAACCATGTCATCCAGAGATGTAATGTCAATTATGATGATGCACCAATCTTTACATGACACATTCCCACCACAAAATTATAGATTTCCTGTGTAGCCGGAGTTTAAGAACTGAGCAGGGCATTCTGGGTGATGTAATGTGATTGACCATATTTGGCCACATATACTTCAATGGGGTTCAGGTGTGGCTAATTTGAAAATAGATGGAGAAAACAAATTTGCTAATCCCGAAATTAAAAGGGAGTGTGCTTCATTCCACCAATGACAGATTATTCATGTAAGTGCATATGTGAGAAACCACAAAAGCATGCAGGAGACACACTTTACTAACAAACTTTAGTAGCACCAATACTGAGTATCAGAGATATTCCACACACACACAATCTCTACCCGTAGGACAAATGCTAGGTGCCCTAATATCACTGCTCAAGCCAAAGCATGTACGTTTCCACATTTGCAATTAGCTACAATTTACAATGTGGTTTCTCTCTGTAGCTGCAATTCTTTTATTCAATTACAGTGGTAATCCATCACTTTATTTTAAATTAACCCTTTTAAAAACCTAACTGCAGCCAATCTGTTTGTATTGTTAGAGGGTGTAAAAGAAAAAAAATGAGAAATGTGGGGAGCTAGTGTCACTAGAAAAAGAGGGCACAGACACCAATAAAAAACATTTACTGTGGGTCTAATTCTTCCTTACGCTAATAAAAATTTGGTTTGTTTTTTTGTGTTCCACGTGAAGAGGTCTCCCTTGACTTCCTGTCCTGATTGCAAATGGTGTATGTTTTATATAATGGGCACTTTTATCTACAACATTATTATGTGGGCACATTTGTGGCCTAGCCTTGTCAACCTTTAATATTATACTAGGAAGATCTTATCATTTGGCCAGATTGCTATCAGCCAGTATATGATTTAATTTTGTTAAATCTACTTATAATAATGTAATACAAGTTGTATTTACATCTACTTTCCTGGGCTTAACTTTCAATAATAACTTATACAAAGTTATACAACTGTCACACCAAATTTTGTAAGTATCAACAGTTTTATTCATCAGTTCCATTGCCATTTAACTAAATGGCTTGCATAGGTACCATTGAGCCAATTTATATGATTAAAATGGAATTGTACTAGGTTTCATGTTTTTTTAAAAGAGGCAGAATTAATGAAAGGACAATTTTTAGAGAAGAGTTACGATCGTCTCTCTATTAATCAATCATATAAAGGCATTAGTCGCAATGACTGCTCTAATTTGTTAAAGAATTAAAGAGTAAATACAAATGCTTACTCATGCAACCAAAAGTAGAATTGCTTGTTTTCTGTAGGTATAATGGACAATCCTTTGTCTAACAGAAAATTATTATTAAACAGTGGCAATTGCCAAAGAAACATTTCTTGTGGTCAGCTAAAAGTTAACTTATTTACAGGATAGTAAAAAATCTGAAACTATAAATAGCACTTGCTGTGAACCTAAAAAACAAGTGGGTTTAGAAGATGTAAAAACTGTATGGAATGCACAAATTCTACAGCTACATTTAAGCTGGTTTTATTTAGGTCAGCAAAAAATAGGGGCAAGGTTTGGGTTCACTACTGTAAGGGACGTACCCTGGTGAGGTCTGGTGCCGCCATCCGTCGCGGGCCTGTGCGGGCACATCGGGTCCCTTCTTCCTCGGGTCGCCCACGTCAGTTGATGGCCTCTGGTGGCAGTGCCCGTGATCGTGCTGCGCAGGCGCGTCACCTCTCTCTCTGCCCGGCTCTATGTCCTGCACAGGCACGCCCTGTAGCTCCGCCCCCTCTAGAGCGTACTCATCATTGCTGGTTAACTAACTACTGCTGTGGATACTCATTATTGCTTGTTCAGAAATCACTGCTGTGCATACTCACCATTGCGTGTTCAAATATCACTGCTGTGCATACTCATCATTGCTGGTTAACTAACCACTGCTGTGCATACTCATCAATTCTGGTTAGCTAACCACCGCTGTGCACAGAGACCCGTTGAGTGCATTTCAGACTCATTCACGTACCTGAGCTTACACTTTAGTAGGCAGCACAGGCATTGGAGAGAGTGGCTGGCAACTAGCCCTCCTAATATACAATGTTTACGATCAGATCTCATGCACATACTCCACTTAGGAAAAGCTAGATGCAGAATTGCAATTGTCAAACAACAAGAAAACTACCCTATTCTACGATAGATGGATGCCATTCATCAATATAGCTTATACGCACACAGAAAAAGAGACATTTTTATCTCCATTTAGGTATACTGCCAGCGCAATATTCGATCAACAAAAGGATACCAGTTAACATCAGATATCAGGTCAATCTGTTTACAGGGTCAACGTATAGCTTGCCCAATTTAGTTTATACTCTCCGGAACACAGAAGGCAGGAGAGAAGTGGAGGTCTAAAGTGGAGGGCTATAGAGTACTAAGATAGTGGACGTGGGTACGGTATCAGACCAGGATATATACAATGGGATAGGTTTGAGGGGAGGACGCACTCTACACCTCCATATTGTTGCCTCACCACAATGTCTGACCTTTCAACTGTGGTCAGCAGGGTTACAATGGCCAACAATAGGGGCTTAGGTCTGTACCAGCTCCCTTAATTTAAAAGACTGGGTTCCCAGCAGCCATTTGTCAGTGTGTGTTGGAGCAGTTTAGGGAAAACTGATAGCCTGTGAACGGAGAGTTTGCAATACTGTTCTTTACAGTATCTGTAAAAAATAAGTCAAGGCAACTGGACTTGCTGTATTTTTCTTGAAGACGTTTCACTGGTCATGCAACCAGCTTTCTCAATTCAGAATGACTTGTACAAAAATATGTTCTTTACAGTGCTATTTTGTGTGAACTCACTGTGGATTGCAGTGTGGTGGACTACATATTCTTATGTTTATTATTCTTATTTATCCCCCTATTGCTATAGCTGGAATTAGATTTAGGAAATCCCCTTTATTAAAAAACAAGTCAGGTAGCCCTAAATTAAGAGATAGAGGTTTTGCACACTGAATTAGCAATGGGGTGACAGGTTCTACAGGACAAAATGGTGGTCAGGCTGCGCGATCTACAGGCAGGGCAAGTCTGCCTTTTGTACCACAGATTGGCTGTACTATACAGCCACAGCATGTGCAGGAGATAGTTTCGTGACTGACAAACCCTTCATCTGCTTTGTGCTCCCAGACACAGAGCAGGAAATACACCCTCTTCTTCCTTCTCTCCTGTAAATTTTGTCATAACATTGCAAACAGAATATGAGGAGTTAGTGGAATTATTTGATATTATAATCACTGACTTGGGAGGAGGGTTCAGCCATACAACAGCCAGGGGATATCGGGCAGGGAGCAGCAAGAGGCAACGTTGTTTAGCCAGTTGGAACTTACTGTGAAGTGGGATCTGGTTATGGATGACGAGGTGGCAGATTATGGATGGGTCCCACTGACTGGAAAAGAGAAATGTTCTAAGGGAGAAGCAGAACAGCAGTGAGGAACACTCAGGCAGAGGAACCTTGCAGAAGATTGAAGGGAGCAGCCATTCAAATCTATCTGATGCCACTGTTTCACAAGTACATCCACAGGACTGGTTCTCAGAGCTCTGCATTGTGGGCTTTTTTAAAAAGTATTTGTTACCGATATCACCTTTGTAGTCTGCAACCTCTGCATGCACTGAATCAACCGTGTTAAAAGCACCAGTAATTTGGGTTCTACATCATGAAAAAACACATGACTATGCATCACAAAGCTTGCCTCCAACTCCTCAAAACCATCAGTCACCCGTATGCTCCCTAAAGAATAAGCAATGTTCCAGACTAAATGCTGCGATGCTGTGTTACAGCTCACATGCCTAGGAGATAAGAGCCCCCCTATGCCATAGCTGTTGGAAGCTCTGCAGGCTCTGGCCAAGAGGTGCCTGTCACCATGCCATTTCAGCCAGCAAGGTTGTGGGTGATAACAGAACTAACCTGCTGGCAACCCTTCGCCAGGGAAAATGCACACGCAATCTTGTGCTGCAGAGGCTCATTACAAAATACCCTGGCTTCCAGAACATCCTTCATCAGGCCAGGAGAGTTTGAGGGCAATTTAGAAAGTCATACCTGGACAAGGCTTGCTTAGAAGAAATGCAGTGCCAACATCAGCTGTCTACTAATCAGTGACACCCACAAACACTGGAACTCAATGGTGGCCATGCTTTAGAGCCCAAACCAGCAGCAATGTGCAATTAATGAGTACTGGTGTGATTATTGCACAATCACAAGCTTTGGGGAGTTTGAGTCCTTTTTACCGTGTCAATGGCTCATCAATAAAAATGCATGCAGCATTTTGGCACCTGTTGAGAAGGAGACCAAAATGGTGAGTCATGACAAGGCAGGGATTAGTGAAAGATCCCTCTTGTGTTCCTACTTTAGCACACACTGCATGGCATCATAGACTGGGCAATGGAGGCACAGCAGCAGAAGGAAGAGAATGCACTGCTGTTCCAGGGCCATCAGGAACATTTGACCCCTATCTTTGTGGGGCAGAGGCAGCAGGAGGTCAAAGAGGTATACAAGGAGTATAAGGAGGGATGGGGTGCTGGATGAAATGAGCAGGAGAAAATGGGGCTCATTTCAAGGAAGGTGATGTTTCACCCCTCCCTAACATCAGGTGTTGTATGTGGGGTGAGATTGTTGAGGACACTATTGTCCTCAGTGACACAAAGGCCTGGAATCAGGGTCCTCTGCTGCAGGATATATTTAGCAAATGGGGTATTTTATTCTAAAAATGCCTGTGCAAGGATTCTAGCATTTGGGTCATCAAAGAAAGGAACTATTGGGTAGTTACCTTATTAGATTCCTGATACAAAGATAAAATGGCTACTATTATCCCAGAGGTAGCGCAAAATACAGCACTTTGAAAAGGTGGTGCACAAGAACCCCTTTGGTGCATTTTCTGATAGTGGCAGGGAACCCTACGATTATCAATATGCATCTGATCCTCTGATCCCTGAAGGGAGAAGCATTCATAGCATTGGCTGCTTCAGTGCCACTTCTCAGAGTTTTTACCGCTCATCAGTTTAATGTTATCAATGATTATTGGTCCTACAATTATTGCTCACACTCCCACATTTGAGGTGATATGTAACATGAGTGGCGTAATTGTTGTTTTTACACGTAGGTGCACTCAATGCGTATTTACGTTTATATTTGCGTGCACGCAGGGGTGGGGGACCTAAGATGTTGTTTTTTTTTTAATGCTTTTTAATATAAGACTTTAATTTATTTATTTTTACACTTTATTGCTATCACGTAGGGAGCTAAAAAGCCCCCTATGTGATAGCCAATATACAATAACAGGTCCTCTTTATGGAGACATCAGTAGTCTCCAAGACCCCTAATGTCACCTTGGGACTCCCAAAGAAGCTGATGAATCAGGGATCTGCTTCACCAGCTTCTTCTCTGGCTAAAGCAGCCAGAGAAATGACAGCTAAAGGCGGAAGTGATGTATTGCACATTACTTCTGCCTCTGGAGGGAGAGGAGGAGAGATCAGCAGTGGGGAAATTCTGATCTCTTCTCCGTTCTCAGTGCTAGTATGTGCTGGCCCGGTCCCGGGCACGCAGGGGGGACAGCGGAGCCTGGGATAACCGGTTGCGGCAGCATAGGGGTGGCGCGGCAGCAGAGGGGGGGGGCACACTCTGCATTGTCATACAATCGATTAGCTGGCCATAGAGTCGGTTGAACGCTTGTATGTAACAGCTGGTAACAGCTGTTTACATTCCAGGCGGGTTCTGCTAGGGGATGCGTGCAAGCAGAAAACACTTACATGTACGTTCACGAGCTGTGGAGAAGGGTTTTAATAAAACCCCACCTTTCCCCAGCTTTATTGGTGGCAGCATTATTAACCATTATGCTTCCAAGCTTTAGTGTAGGTATGCATTATCCACAAACCCAGACACCCCCCCAAAAAAAACCCCCCGTCTCCAGCCTACAGAAATTAGGCCCTGTTCACATCTGAGCAATCCGAAATCTTGCGGCGATCCACACGGTTTTGTGCACGATCCCAGAATCGCGCACAAATGCAAACCACGCTTCTGGTGCCATTCACCCAACTGCCATGCTGCCTGGCATCTGCCCGAATAACCCACCAAAACATGTAGAAGTCCCCCCAAAATCAACACCAGGCCTTGACACAAGGCAGACTGCCTCAGCACTATGCGGTGTCAAGCCACCACTCTTGATACCAGTTGACTCCTCAAGTGTAAACCTTCACCACATGATGCAGGGGAGCTGCCAGCATTTTTCAGTTCACTAGATTCAGGGTAAGACTCCCACATCTTCACAGGTGTGTGGGTACTGTGAATGGAAGAAAGAAGCCCCCACAGAGCAGTGCTCCTGTCCCCCCCAACAGCTGTCACTGTCCCTCGCACCAGCTGCAGGCCAGCTGCAAAAGTGGTTGAAGGAGGCTGAAGGAGCAGTACGGAGCAGCTGCTCCACCTCACCATCCACAGCAGGGCTCTTCCTCCACCGAGCACTTCGCTCGTTGTTTCAGCTGCAGGGGAGGCCACTGCAAGCAACTCAGCAAGGATCACTGGAGCAGTGGGGGCACACCAACACCCACTGCTGCCAACCTCAGACCCTGAGGCCAAGCCAGCAGTCATCCAGGGGCACAGAGAAGCCCCACCTGCTTCTCACAGCTGCATGGGACCCATGCAGAGCCACGCCACTGCCCTGAGCATCAACAGCAGGGGAAACCCTAAACTCCATGAGGGAGAAGGATAGGTAAGAACAAATTTGATACAATTTCAGTGAGAGGTCAAAGCTGCTCACTTCAAAAGTAGCCCTACTACTGGATATTTTTTTCTTTTTGGGGATATGTTTCCCTTTTAGATGTCTTCTCCTCTTTTGTTTACACAACTACATTACCATCATTATCTGAGTCAGATTTGTATTGCTAGAAAAAAAACTGTGGCAATTATTTACTTGGTTCCCACAGTTACCTGATCTTTCATACCTTTAGATTTGCCACAGGTGGTGTGAACAATACCACCCTCACCAAGAATAACTGTTTCATTTACAGTACTGTCCTGCACCCGCCCCCTCACTTTTCTAAGCCCCCTTTTACACGGCCACTCAGATTGGGTCAACCTGTCAGTTTTTCAGGTGGACCTGATCGGATGCACAATTGAAGCCTATGGGTAGCCATGCATAAACGGACGGGCAGCCGCATACACCCAGTTACCCCTGCCTCTGGCTGGGTTCCGGAAAAACAAATGAAACAGAGTTCCATTTCACTGGACCGGATTGTGCCGGATCGGGGGTAGTCTAATGAAAATGGACATGTGTCCATATGCATTCAATTCCACATAGACTGGCATGTGGTCTGGTAAATGCAGTTTTTTTGTATACGGTGACAGTCCACTGTGTACTGTTGGTTAGGCTTTCAAATAGTCACATTAACCAAATAATTGCAATACCGACCGATACGAGTTAACACAAATCAGTTCCCTCTAATCATTGTTATAAGATGGAAACAATAATTAATGATACAACTTGTGTTGCTTTTGGTATATAGTCTGATTTTTAATATAGCGGAGGACACATCACATATTTTTCTTCCACATAGAACTTGACCACTTGTTTTATTGGGAATTGTTTCAGCCAGTCAGTCTTACTAATCAACTCTTCAGTCCCTTCAGTGGTTCATCATCCACTTAGCCATCTGTTACTGCTGGCTCAAAAATCCCTGAGTGGCTAATCTTCTAGACTAATCATTGTACTGAGAAAAAAAAGATATTGTACAGTTTTTTCTTTCTTTTTAAGTTTAACAGCTTCGGTGCAATTGCTTAGCCAGTATTACATTTTGCATCATCTTGGACAAAATCTTAGCTAGTGCTCAGTATAAAGGTACTATTTGTAATCCTAATACAAATGTTTAACAATATATGATGTAAATGTATAGCAATACTTAGGGCTAAAACACACAATTCCACTGTAGTGCATTTCAGTAACTGCACATTACCACAAAACACACTAACACGTATTATTTTGAATGTAACCCCACCGCACTAAGGCAATGCAGCTTCAATGAGCTTGTGATGCAGCATATCGCAATGCACACTGATGCACTCTCATGTGGTGTGCTGTTTTGCCACAAATGGTGCATATCTGTTGTTTTGGATGTTTTAGTGCATTGTCCGGCATTCATTTGAATAGGGTGCCTTACTGCAATGCATGTTAAGAAGTTTTGGGGAGCTGTTACTAAGGCCTTTACTGGGCTGGGGATTTTCTACATGATTAACAAATCATACTCCGATACAATGCCCAAAAACAGGGATATATGCTGGATGCCCTGGAAAAGGTTTAATTTTGCTACATTATATATTGGCATATGGAAAATTAATTTATTATATTGTATAAAAACAAAAATTACAAGAAAATAACTATGGACACAAAATTATAGACTTGTTAGAAAACACAAAATCCATAAAACCGCTTGTGGAGCTTCTGCAACTGGAATGAAACATGGCTTCATGAAGGACCGTTCATGTCAGACCAATCTATTAACATTCTATGAGGAAGTCAGCATTAATTTAGATAGAGGAATACCAGACGTGGTGTATCTTGGCTTTGTTAAAGCATTTGATACAGTAGCCCACAACCGCTTAAATCACAAACTAAGGTCTATCGGTTTCGATTATATTGTCTGTACATGGGTGGAAAACTGGCTGCACAAACAGATCCAGAGGGTAGTAATAAATGGTTAATTTTCTAATTGGGTTAAAGTTTTGAGTCGGGTGCCCCAGGGTTTGGTCTTGGGACCGATCCTCTATCTTATTTATAAATGATATAGAGATTAGAATAGATAGATTTATACTCTGTGTTTGCTGATGATACCAAACTTCGTAAGGCAGTAAATTCTAAAGAAGACATACATTCACTTCAACAAGACCAAGATAAAATTGAGGTGCAAGAAGACAAATGTGATTTATTATTGAAAAATGTAAGGTTATGCACATGTAAACAAAGAACCTGCATGAAAACTACTACTTAGGGGGTGCTCCAATAGGGAAGTTGGACATGGAGAAAGACCTGAGGGTTCTCATAAATCACAGATTCATCAGTAGTATGCAATAAAAGCTGTGGCCAACAAAGCAAACAGAATACATCCTACAATAAAAGAGGGATTTTGGCAAGGGATAAAAACCTAATCTTACCACTATGTAAATCACTGGTTCGGCCTCACCTTCAGCATACAGTTACATTTTGGTCACCAAACCTCAGGAAAGATGTCCCAGAACTTAAGCAAGTTTAGAAAAGGGCTACAAAATAATAAAGCGGATGGAAGGCCTGAGCTATGAAGATCGCCTGCAGAGATTAAACTTGTTCTCCTTAGAAAAGAGGCATTTAAGAGGGGACCTAATTGCAATTTTCAAAGTCATTAATGGGGACCACAATATTCAGAATCAGATGTTAATACCAAGAACTGTATTGAAGATACGAGGGTACAACAAGGTGTTAGAAGCCAGACGGTTTGATCTTAGACTGCATAAGGGGCTCTTTACTGTGAGAGTAGTAACAATGTGGAATTCCCTTCCACAGTCAGTAGTATCCGCTGATAGCATTGAAAAATTCAAGATTCTTAGATGGGTTTCTTAGTTCACTAACTTTACAAGCATAAAGGAACTACTAAAGCCAAGTATGTACAGACACACACACACACAATCACATACATAGGTCAAACTCAATGGACCAGTGTCTTTATTCAACCTTACCTACTATGTCACTATGTATAATATTAGTAGATAATTTTAATCAAGTCCAGGCAGGGACCAGCAATCCTTTCAAAATAACTGCCTATATTAAAGAATCCAATTCATACGTAAGCTGGACTGCATGTTTTACTTTTTTCCTCAGTCTGGAATATTAAAAAAAAAACAGAAGCTGCTGTTCAAAACTATTATAAATGATTTCGAATATAAATCATGATTGGATGAACCAGTGTACAGCATGACTACCCGGATAAATAAAGCTTGTATTCTAAAATAAGCAAAGTCTGCGTCAAGTATAGTTTGCAGGAAGTATTTTTAGGCAAAATCTTCAAAGATAGAGTTGATGTACTATGAGGTTGTGCAGGCTCCAATTCAAACAAAATATGCAATATTCCATTTAGCATGAGCATGCAAGCATAAATGACAATAGTCCAGCTGTAAACACTCATGATGCACTCCTTATATTTATTCTCTCACCACCCACTATACAGCCTCAATTCCAAAAAGGTTGGGACGCTGTGTAAAAGCTATACAAAGTCAGAATGCAATGATTTACAAATCTCATAAACCTCATAAGAAAATATAAGGTAGTTTTGAAATTGATGGCAACAACACGTCTCAAAAAAGTTGGGACAAGGCCATGTTTACCACGGTGCAGCATCCCCTCTTCTTTTAACAACACTCTCTAGATGTCTGGGAACTGAGGAGACCAGTTGCTGGAGTTTTGGGAGAGGAATGTTGTCCCATTCTTGCCTGATAGGATTCTAACTGTTAAACAGGATTCTAACTGTTAAACAGTCCTGGGTCTTCTTTGTCATATTTTTTGTGTGTATCTGTCTTCTTTAAAGGCCTAGCTACTGTTTTTGTTTATCACATCAAACAGGGAGGGGGTAAAGAGCAACCTAATTTCAATCCTCCACTCAGGTTACGTCCAATGTACATTTGGTAGCCACTGTACAGTAAGGCGGATATATGAGGTATTGTTAGCATCCCATATGGTCTCTTTTTACCTGGGACACAAAGGCATTCAGTATGAACAGGCGAGAAACTGAGAGGTAAAACTCTACCACACTTGTCTTGTAAATATTGTTTTGTGTGTTATTTGTAAATATGTAACCCTACCAATAAATGTATATTGCTGATTGAACTACTTCTTTTGTCTAAGAATCCTTAGATCTAGGGGTGTTTTTGTGAATATTATTGTAGTGATTGAAATATATTTACATATCCATTTCACCTGGGTCTGTTCTGCAGACAGACCAGTTAGCACCCAGACTCTTCTACTACAGAGCCATGCTGTTGTCATAGATGCAATATGCGGTTCAGCATTGTCCTGCTGAAATATGCAAGGCTTTCCAGGAAAAATACATTGTTTGGATGGGAGCATATGCTGCTCTAAATCCTGGATATATCTTTCAGCATTGATGGTGCCTTTCCAGATTTGCAAGCTGCCCATTCCATTGGTACTCATGCCCCCCCTGCCATCAGAGATGCAGTCTTTTAAACTGAGCACTGATAACAAGCCAGAAGGTCCCTCTCCTCTTTAGTCTGGAGGACATGGCACCCATGGTTGCCAAAAAGAATGTCAAATTTTGATTCGTCTGACTACAGGACAATATTGCGTTTCGGCCTTGTCCCTTGTGCAGAGATTTCTCCAGATTATCGGAATCTTTTGACAATATTATGTACTGTAGATGATGCTATATTTAAAGTCTTTGCACTTTTATTTTGAGGGACATTATTCTGAAATTGTTCAACAATTTTTAGACGCAGTTTTTCACAGATTGGTGAACCTCTGCCCATCTTTACTTCTGAGACACTCTGACTCTCTAAGATGCTCTTTCTACACCCAATCATATTACTGACCCGTTGCCAATTCACCTAATTAGTTGCAAAATATTCTTCTAGCTCTTCCCTATTAGCACCACTTACTTTGCCAGCTTTTTGTTGCCCTGTCCAAACTTTTTTGAGACATGTTGCTGTTTCCGTTTGATGTTTTCCGTTTTCTATTGTGAATAAAATATTGGTTTATGAAATTTCCAAATCATTGCATTCTGTTTTTATGTAGATTTTACACAGCGTCCCAACTTTTTGGGAATTGGGGTTGTGTCTGGGGTAATCACAATGTTGTCTACAATTGTCTTCTTTGAGATAAACAGCAAAATAATGCCAAATACAACTCTGGATAATAGAAAAACAGGAAAATAGCTAGCAAAGTATATCCATTGTTCAGCCACAGATTGGCAGTATCAGAGATCAGATGATTAGGGTAGTTTAATTGTCATTGTATGTGTCCACATGAATAGGGTTGGGCACGATGTTCGAGCCGAGCGTGAGTTCGACTCGAACATCGGCAGTTTGTGTGTTAGGCGAACACACGAACTGTCAGGGTGTTCGCCGGGCTGTTCGCTGCCGAGCACCCCGCACATGGCACTGTGCCTTGTGAGCCCTGATTAGCTAAAGCCTTGCACCTGACCACAGGTCAGGTGCAAGACTTTGCCCAATCAGGGCACAGAGAACAGTTAGAGCCATGATTGGGCAAAGTCATTTTTTCCAAACGTCTGGACTGTTATTTACAATTGTATTTAACCCTTTAGTGAATGGGTAGGGGTAAAAGTACCCCTTACTCATTCACACACTCATACTTTATTAAAGGGGTACCCTGACGTGAATAAGTCCCCTGCCGGCAACCCCACAACCAATGGCCCAGGGCTTGTGGGGAAGAGGCCCTGTTAGGATCCAGAGCACCTCCAGGTGGTGCTGGAGCTAAGCCCTGCAGTTTCCTACCTACCTGCATTGGTCTCAAGGCAGCCAGGAACTGCTAGGTACCAGACCTTCACTGGGCGGTGCTGGAAACTGCAACCCCAGTGCTCACCTGTGGGTGTCTCCCAGCTGCCACCAATTATCCACCACCTGGTGCTCCCTGGGAGGGTACTTAAGCCCGCCCTGCAGTCAGGTCTGCGGCTCAGTATTGTTTCCTGTTAAGCCTGAGTCCCCAGTGCTGTAACCTGCTTCTGTTCCCGAGTCCTGTAACCTGTTTATGTTACTGAGTCCTGTAACCTGCTTCTGTTCCCGAGTCCTGTAACCTGCTTCTGTTCCCGAGTCCTGTAACCTGCTTCTGTTCCCGAGTCTGGTAACCTGCTTCTGTTCCTGAGTCCTGTTGCCCTGCTCTCCAGGTTTTCCTGCCCTGCTATACCCTGTGTGGGTATTCTGTGGTTTGCTCATAGTTTTGGTTCCTTTATGTTATCCATTTGCATGTGCTTGGTTTGTGTTATGTTTTGCTCCTTATAATAAACTGTATATCATACATTCATCCTTGTCCTGTGTGGTCACACGTGTTTGGTCTTCCAGGCCTATGCTTGGTACAAGGGTCTGGTATGCAATTTTAGGGGGACCCCAAATTCCCCCCCCCCCATTTTTGGGGATGGGGTTTCTCCTTAAACTTACTACCAAAACTTAAGGGCCTGGTATGACTTTATGAGGAAACCGCACACACTTTTTTTGTTTTTTTACATGGGGTCCCTCCTAAATATTCCTGCCAGACCTTAAGTGTCTGGTATGACTTTTGGGGGGAACCCCACGCTTTAAAAACATTTTGGCCCCTCGTAACATTCCTACCAGACCTAAAGGGCCTGGTATTGTTTGGGAGGGGGAACTGCACGCTTTAGGAATTAAAAAAAAAATATATATTTTTTTCTTTAGAAATGTCAGTTTTGCTGAAGCAGGTTCTATACATTGTACAGATTTACCACTTTATAGGCAGGTTAAGGGGACCCCCAGGCACGACATTTAATGGAATTTTTCATTTTTATTGTTATGCTTTTAAGTGATGTTAACATCACTGCTCCTTTAAAAACAGTTTTTTGTAAAAGTTTTTTTTTTTCATTGATACATGTCCCCCAGGGCAGTACCTGGATCCCCATACACATTTTATGGCCAATAACTTGGATATAAGCCCTCTTAAATATAATACTCATGAAGCCATAGTCTTTCAATAAGGAGACCAAGAAGCTGCTCAAGCTTAGGGTACAATCAACAAAGAAGAAAGCATAACCTCATCCATAAGCTTAAGGCTGGGTTCACACCTAGGCATACGGAATTTGCGCATTTGCCGCGTGTTTCTACCGCTATTTGTGGTATAAGAAAGGCACGACAAACGCGCGTTTCCGAGGGCTATTCGGCTGTATCCCAATGGATGCGCGCGGCAAATATGCCCCAAAGAAGCTCCTGTACTTCTTTGGGCGTAGGGCGTTTTGCAGCGCGTTCCTACGTGCTGTAAAACGCCCAGGTGGGAACCATGCCTATAGGCAATCATTGGTTTTCACATGTTGAGCGTTTTACAGCACGTAGGAACGCGCTGTAAAATGCCCAGGTGTGAACCAGGCCTTACTCTCACCACCACAAAGGTCAAAAATATATATAAAACATTATGAATACTAATCAAACTCGTTTACAATTTGAAATAACCATAACCTTCATCTCGATTACATAAAACTCCATATTATACAAAAAAATTAAAATATAACAATAATCCAGCAAAATTGACTGCATTATTCAGTCCGGGAGTTACAGCGGCATTCAACCGGCTCAGACATTTTAACTATTCCTCTGCTGTTTTTACTAACTACAGCTGCCTCTTCTATTTCATCTGTGTGCCCTGCACCTGCATTTGTGTCTCCCATTCCTGCTGTGTCTGCGTTACCCTGTGTACAGCACTGGAACCTACCGGAGGTCAGCCATGAAAACTCTTCATTTACCTGCAGGCGGTCTAGGATTTGTAGCAGAACTTTTAGGAGCAGCATTAGGACTGTCATCTGTGATTAGGGAGGATCTGAGCATTGCAGTTCTGCATGGTCAAGATTTTTGTCTGCGAGGTCATCACTTTCCAAGGGACTGCCGGGCAGAGGATTGTAAGGCCAGACCAGAAGTGCCTGAGTGTCACATCACCACTGGGACCCAGCTGCCACTAGGACTTGTCAGGGACCAGGGATCTAGGACTGCAGACCTGAAATGACAGAACGCAGGCCGGAGGGGCGAGGAACTACCAGGAAAGGCCAAGGAGGCCCAACACTCCATAAGACATCCACAGCACCAGTGTTCCTGCCACAGTGAGTGGGGTAGGCAGCGGACCTCATGCTGCTATCCTGGCCTCATCGCCTGAGCATCAGAGGAGGTGTCTCTCTCCAAATGGACCCTCACTTCATCACAACAAAGGGGTGAGCTGAGGTCTGAGGGCTGGGAATGTATCTGTCTTTACTGTCTGTTGCTCTGGGTCATTCTCCCTCTATATCATTATGCTCCCGTTGTAAGGTGTAGTCTGCCAGTCAGCCTTTAGCCACCCTTCCCTTTACTCTCATGTCTCATTCTCTCCTTGCTTTATCTTAATGCCTTTGGATTTGCTAAGACAGTGTAGTATGAGAACCTTCCTAATCTATCCCGTCAATCAATATCCAGTCAGACAGGCCCTTGCACTGAATAATTGGTAAAAAAAATAAAATAAAAAAAATGGATCTAGAGAAGATTGTACAATCAGATTGTTATGTGTGTGGTGAGTATTAGGTAAATTTGGCTCAAGTTAATTATAGATCAGGTTCAGTACATTTAGCCTCGGAGACCTGCTTTCTTACTGCTTCTCCATGTTGCTTCACAATTTCTAATCATAGCTTATTGTTTTCAGAAGTCTGCTTTGCAAGACATTGTTTGGTAGAGAGTGTTTATCAAAGGGCACTGAGTTCTACGTTCTTGAAAATAATAAAATAAATAAATGCTGTCTGATGACCTATGTGCCCAAACTGACCAATCAGTCAGCTTATATTAATGGCTTTTCTGAGGATGTTTTTTACTTCCTTTTTGTGAACTAAATATTACAGGTTGTAAATTGAAAAGCGTGTAGAATAGTGACTTGATGTTGTGTTTCTGAATTGTCAAAGACACAAATGAAGGGAGAATTGCTGGTCCCTTTATGGTTTCTCTATTTGTTGATTTTCAGTTATCACTTCTAGGTGTGCCTCATACAAAATAAATAAAAATAAGTGTTAGGTTAATTCATCTTTTGTTATTTACTTCTTGCTAGCCTATTCTTGGTAGGATTCCTGTCTTACATTTATCAGGATCTGCTTGTGCTTAGATTGTTTGGTCAATAGACCCAGTTAGCCAAGTCTGCAATCAGATCTGTTTTTTGTTTTTATTTTGCCCTTTGCCCATATGACCAGGAGTTTTTAACCCCTGAGGTCTACCAGTTTAATGGTTGTTTTTTCTATTCGGGTAGTATTTCCTTATTTAGATGATTTTCTGTTTATTGGACCTGAAGGACTAAGTGTCTGTCACATTTGTAGTAGTTGTTCTAGTGTAATGGTTAGAGTGCCTGTTTAGTACATACGAGGTGGTGAGTTTAAGATTGTTCATTGTTATTTATTATCTAGTTTTCATCGTCTAATGCAACATTGTGAATCTTATTTGACTGCTGTGGAACATTATTGCCACGCACCACAGAATGATTTCCTGGGTGTTACTAATGATTCCACCAACTTGAATTTAATGCTTCTACATAACAGGTCTGATGTTTACGTCATTTGGTCGTTTTTGGGCATTTGCATCGCACAGTATGGCTATGAGCAAAATATTAACTAATAGATTGGCACTTCCCAACTCGGGCCTTAAATTCCCTTAGCTGCATGATGGCCCTGTTAGGGAGTCACAGGGAATCTGCTGGTTTGACATTCATTTATTTGTTTACAACATTAGCACTACAGTATATGGTAGCATGTATTAGTTTCAGATGAAGATTTTCATTTGTTTGCATATGCAGTGGGTTTTCTGGGATTTGGTACTTTCTCTATAAGAAAGCAGTTTATTAAACAAAAGACACTGCCCTATCTTTAATATTATAAAACTCTAAGTGCATATACTTAGTGACAATTATACAACATGTTCACTCCAACTCATATATAGTCCATATAAAAATATTCCCAAAGTTGATGTGATTAAAAATAAATGTGATGAAATCCTTGTGTTCACTTTCTTTACATCAGTGAGTCAAATAATCATTGTATATAAAGTTCCACAATCACTTGTGACTTCTGTGCTTCAATTCCTTGTCAATTAATCACCAGTGATCCACCTCCAGGTGCACAAACACTAGCACACTCACCAGATAATTCTGACCACCCAGTGGTCTTCAAACGCTCTGCAAAATTCTCTGGTGTCCGTTGTCTCCCTCACCACTGAATCACCAACAGCTGAAAATGATGAGTCTGCCCGATGTCTCTCCCAAATCTCTCTTATCCGCTCAAAATAGAAAACCAAGATGGCACATAGTGTAAAACTGCTAGATGATAGTTTATTTATAAAAATCAGAACACTTACATTTAAAAGAGTTTTTCAGCGCTGTAAAAACATAAAATCGGCTTGTATGAGCTCAGCTCTGTCTCCTCCACTCCATTCACTAGCGTCAGCGTGTAGCTCCTCCCCTACGCGTTTCGTCCAATGGACTTTCTCAAGGGTCTCAACAGGAGGATCCTATTGCTGACTGCGTTTTTTTATGCAGTTACCTCTTGTTAGGATACCTGGACCTTTCCTGGCCTTATTTTATTTAATTTTTTTTAAGACAATGCCAGGTTTACTAGTGTTTCTGGTCAATGGCTACCTCAGCAGACCAGGTAAGCTTACAATGTCTGGAAGACCTGTTTCTTCTGATTGCAGTTACTTCTGCTATGGTAATGAATTCCCTCGCCTAGACAATCAGTGTTGCCTATGCAACTGAGTATTTCACTTTTTGAGGACTCTACAGAACTCGTTTAGACTTCATGTAACATGTATCAAAGCAGGGAGCAGTGCTTCCATGCTGACTAGATCCCATTTTATATGCTACATGTCATGTGATACCATTACTGCTACAGAATCTACCGTTACACAGTTTATGGTAGAACTTCATTAGCGGCGTTTCCATGTTGCTACAGGACTCCATATTACATTTATGTCATGTGATTTCTTTACTGCTATGTGTTCATTCTGTTATTCTGCATGAGAATCGCCTTTCCTTGTGGTTCACTCGGGCTTGCTCTGGTAAGATGTTAACTTTCTGGATGGAGGTGGTTGCATTTTCTTTGGCAGTCAATATTGGCTTAGCAGGCTCCAGATAGGTGGTTATCTATTCTTGCCTTAGCCTTTCTACCCTTCATAGTAGAGGTAATTCAGATATGTTACCTATGTGCAGACTTCCCCTTCCAGTATTATTGCCTCTCCTTTTTTCAGCATCTCAGTATAAATCTGTCTGCAAAAACTGTTGACTTGTTTGGGCCTTAGCTTTGCAAAATATTAGTTCACTTTTCTTGACTTTGTGCAGTAACTGCTAAGTTGGGAATGTATCAGGCCTGTATATGGTGTCTGGGTAAATAGGATCCTGCTAGATTCAAGCTTTATATCCATCCTGCTCTTTGCATTGTTGCATGTCTATCTTTTGTTATCAATTATAAAAAAAAAAAAATGATATAATATAACTAGTCAGCCATTCATATGTTTTCTGGGCTTGCAAGTAAGCCATAGGATGAATTAGTGTGGGGAATCTTTTTTTCCTTCTGTTTAAATTCAAGTTCTTTGGTGATGCATAATGGGTATGTATTGGGAGCAGCTGGTTCTCGAATATGCTACTTTGTTCTAAATAAGGGCTACACTCAAATTTAGTGAGGGCTCCACTCAAAGTTGCATTTGCCAGCAATCTCTGTTGTTTTGTCTGAACTGGTTCCAAGGTTGTGGCTTTTTCTAAGCCTGGGCTTCAGTTTATAATAAGGTTACAATACAATGTTTATTGATTTTTGTGTCATTCTCTGCTCAGTGTTGGTGGCTTCCAGTTTCCCCATTGTGCACTGGGGGGTTTAATTCGAGGTAAGGTTTTTTCATACTTTTTATTATACAATGGTATTGCCATTATCCGTGCTGACTTGTAAAATATGATTGTCAAGGCCGCGGTTGTGGGGTTGGTGCCAGGTTGGTCACCTGGCTTTTGGGTAATGTCGCCCACTTTGTGGGTGGACAGTGGTTGGTGAACGGTAATTTGGTTGGTGTAAGTTATTGCTGCTTGAGTCGTAGTGACTAAGCATGCTGGTCTGTTAATGGCTAACAGTGGTTCTTTTTGGTAATAAAGGTTAAAGTCTATTTATTGGTTAAATTGATTAAAACCCAATGAAGGTGCCGCGGCCTATAGTTATTCCACATTCATTGTTGTGTTTTACTTTATTATTTAGGTTTATTTTTATGGTATGATGGGTGGCAATGGGGAGTACAATCCCATGGACCTGATTGGCCTTGGCAGTATTGACAGCAGTTGCCTGAAAAGCTTTTTTTGCCTCCCTCTGGACCAAAGCAGAGAAGGCTGTAAAAGCTTAATTAATATCAATATTTTTTGTCCATATACCCATGCAATTGAAATCTACAACCTTTCACTACCCAGTACAAAAATTGCAAATGTACCTTGATCTTTCATGGTGTGGACAAGCATTTAGGCCAACATTTTACCTTGTACAATCATGGCAATATTTCATAAAATTTTTTACTTTTTTTGTCATATTCTTTCTGGATACAGATCCTCTCACTTCTCTCCCTAATTCCTCCTATGATGTAAGTTGCAATGGGTAAACATGTATTTTGTTTTATACAGTATATTTTATTTGCTCTTGCCCCACACCTCCCCAATCCTCCTCCTTCCTTCTGTTGCAGAAAGCAACATTCCTGGTTGCTAGGCAACTGTGCTTTAATGCAGTGGTGGGAGAACTGATGGTGCTTATACCTGAAGCTTGCCACATACAATACAGTCTGATCATTGCACCTGACATTGTCAACCTTGATGGAAAGCCTTTGATTGCAGGTAGAAAAAAACCTAAAACATACACATCAGCTGACATGTCCTCGTGTCAGGAGAATCACAATTGCTTTAGCTTCTTTCTCATTTAAAGCCTAATGCACTCATAAATAAATAACTCATAAATACTAACAAAAATCACCTTATTTTTGCTGTAAATGTAATGCATTTAGCAGAATTGACAAAATGTCAGCAATTATTCATATTTTCACCAAAATTACAGCAAATGAAAACAGTTTGGCTCTTCCCTACTGCTAAGTGGAAGAAGAGTTCGAGAGGTCAATGGCTGCTGTTAGGTAGGGACTTGTGCAATGCAGCATCACTTACAATGCAGGAGAGTAACTAAAATGTGACTGCTGCAATGCTGTAAGCACTCAGTGTCATTTATAAATAACAATTTTGCGGCGCTAAATCCCCTAGTGAACCTAAATCTCCATATTAAATCTATATAATTGTACAATTTTCTTGATTTATTATTAGTGTGCCACAACAAAAACTAAAATAACTGTGATCAATGTGACCCCAGACTGGATAAAAAAATATCCAGATAATGATAAACACAGTATGAAAGTATTTTTTTCTGTGAGAAAAAAAATAATCACAGTGAAACTAATATATATATATAGATATATATAATATAT
>NW_017306971.1:719144-726316 GCF_000935625.1 Nanorana parkeri
ATATATATAGATAGATATATATAGATATATAAAATCACAGTGGAAAATGAAATATATCACAGTGAAAACATTTTTTTTTTTTTTAAACAGTGAAAAATTATTATAAGTAATGTGCCACAACCAAACCAGGAATGATTGTGATAATGCGACCCCAGTCTGGATATACAGACCCCCAGATATAAATAAACAGGGAAATGTTAGTGACTATTAAGATCAAACTCCAAAACTCATATAGTGATGAGTACAATAAATGTCAATTCAATTGTATATTCATCCTCAAACTCCTTATATAAAGTGCTTGTGCTTAGGTGATCCTCCCTGTGTCTCACACGAAGCCCCCCGTGCAGTGCACACTCACCGCATACAAATCTTTTTTACACTTTGCAGGTAGCCTGAAGTCGGTATTAGGTCAGATCATTGTCGGCATTTCCTCCAGATGTTTACCGAATGTGGTATCCTGTGTTTCCTTCTTTGCCTAAGCAGACTCTGGAAATCAGTGTCATTTGTCTTTGTAAAACTGCAAGTGGCATTCTGCATATGCAACCACTAACCACAAAGCATGTACTTTGTGAATTTAGTCAGCATTCCTAAAACCATAAACAATAAATACCATCAATAAATAAAGAAAACAAAACAAAAGCCAAATACGGTCTTTAATTCTTGGTATAACAAGATGTAAACAACATTTTTAATATCAATATAGAATGTAAACACGACTTCCTGATGCAAATCGACCAGAAAGACAAGTTTGGCTTTAATGGTGAAACTGCCACCCACCCAAACTGCAGCCAATTCACCTGAATTTTGAACACCAACATTAAACACATGCAAAGCAATATCTGAGAAATGAACAAGGTCAGACCTATAAAGGTCAGGCAAAATGTCTTCCGAATCAACATGGCGATAGGAAAGACCATGAATCAACAGCATGAATTATGAGATAGCCCTATTAATACTAATTTAGATTTTATTCACTGGTCAAGAGGACAGAAGATCAAGCTACAGCAACCTTGGAACAATCTTGGAAAAAAAGATGACCAAGTCTGGGAAAAAAAAGACTTAATTGGAAAAGGTCATATTGCGAACTAAAAATAATATATTAAAGTAGTATTAAAATCTCAAATTTGTTTTCATTATTGAATCCAGATCAAACAAATATGCTACTAGATTGTAAGCTCTCACGAGCAGGGCCCTCCCAGCCGTATTGTTCTGAAACTGTATTGTAAATTGTATTGTAACTGTACTGTCTCCACTATTTTGTAAACCGCTGAGCAAATTGTTGTCGCTATATAAATCCTGTATAATAATAATAATAATAATAATACTGTATATTGCCTAGCAAAGTATTTCTTTAAATTTCTGCCCAAGCACTTATAGTCAACATGTTTCCTTACAGGTGGCTTCAATTCTCTCAGCTCTGCTTTCCTGAACTTCCTGTTAAGTTACAGATCACAAGGGACAGGGCAGTCTCCAGCAGCTGTCCATCTACTTGTTTGGAGAAAGGAGCAGGGAGTGGGGAGCAAGGGGAAGGGAGTGGTTTACCTTGCTGTGCCTGTGTGTTTGGCAGACATACGCAGCTAAATAGCACACACAAAATAGCATAACAGCAGTTTATAATATCACTTTAAGTTATAACACATATAAGGCATTTATATCCAATCTAAGTCAACATTCAAAAAATCCAACCCCATTTTACTAGTAGTACTGCACTCTGCAACATCCCCAATTTTTTAATGCTATACATAGTGGGCTAAGTATGACATAGTGAGCTAAGTGCGAGAGGGGAGTGACCTTCCTAATGTATAAGTTAAAGTCATTCAGTCTGTAATTGGATAGAAAACTGGCTTAAGTTCAGAGAGTAGTGATTCATGATTCATACTCTGCATGGTCTGAGGTTGTTAGTGGTATCTCCTAAGGTTCAGTGTTGGGTCCCTTCCTGTTTAATCTATTTATAAATGATATAGAGTTGGGAATTAATAGTAACATTTCTGTGTTTGCAAATGACACCAAGCTATGTAGTGGAATACAGTACGCACAGGATGTCTCCAACTTACAAGCAGACCTGAATGCACTGTGTGATTGGGCATCTATTTGGCAAATGAGGTTTAATGTTGATAAATGTAAAGTTATATACTTGGGGGCTAAAAACATGTATACTTCATAGACTCCAGGGGGAGTATATTTATGGGAGTCGATGATAGAGTAAGATCTTGGTGTTCTGGTAGAGTAGACTCAAAATAGCATGCACTGTCAAGCTGCAGTTTCTAAAGCAAGCAAAATATGTTCTTGTATGAAAAGGGACAACATTATCAGATCTCAACTCAAAAACATAGAACCGATTCCCAAAAAGAAAATAATGTTTCAAAATATGAGTAGAAATATGAGAACAACCCTTGGGTAAACAGTGATAAAAAATCAGGTAAAAACAAAGTCCAATGAATTAAAAGTTGACGAATGTAAGGGTAATAAGCATAAGGTTGATTTTACCTTGGCTGGAAACGCATGCTTGCCAAGAGATCTTACTTTGACCAAAGTAACCTTAAGGGCTTGTTCACTCCATGTCCGGATCATGTCAAGACAAGAACAGTTTGTTCCCAGACCAAAAAAAATCCCAATGTATCCCTATGGTATTTCTGTGCTCATCATGTTCACATGAAGTTCACATCAAGTTCATTTGTTCAGGGTCAGACAAAAAAAAAAATACTGTTTGTCTCATTTTCTATGGTGTGGAATGCACTGGAACACATGGAAATGCATACAAACGCATGCAAACACACTATAACATGCTGGACCACACCTGAAAGCCCATTTTAAGCTTAAAAAAAAAAAGATTTCCGGAACGCAGCAAAACGCAATGTACCGTGTTCTGGATCTGGTCCAGAAAATGGTGTGAAACTAGCCTAAAAGAGGAGTAAGAAACTGATGTAACATCAGTGGAAATATCATTGTTAGGCAAAGCCCCTTTTGGAAATGACCGTTAAAAACCACACACAACAAAGCCAACACCTGTAAAAGGAGACAAATGAGTACCAAGAAGAAGAAGCCAAGATAGTATGCTTTCCAATTTCACTAGTGTTTGAGCATTTAAGAAAAAGCTTCTTACTATGCAATTGACCGGCTAGTTTCTTGAAACAGGAGAAGCAGGATGTTGTCAAGATTAAAAGGAACACGCATGTTTATATTTGATTGCCAGTAATGCTGGGAATTATTGAAGGCATTGTAAGAAAAACATACCCCTTTTTTAAAACCTGGAAATGGAGTAGTAGATAATTAATAACATTTTTTCCACAAAATAATTTTATTAGATAAAGGAAACGAACAATCAAACAATGGAAACAAGTTACGAAATAAAAAAAGGTGCACTGTGCCATAGAGTTCAAGTATGAGACATAAACAGTATATCCAAAATGTAACTGTAAAGATATTAGGTGGGCATCATAATGATCAAGAACCAAAGAGGAAACCCAGAGGGTATCACAACAAGAAAGAAGGGGGGGGGATTAAAAGGAAGAGAAAGAGAAGGGGAAGCTCCACAGAAAGAGTAGAGGGCCACAGGGGAATCATACACAACCCAATAAATCAATTGTGATCAGGGTGACAATAATGTTTAGTCAAAGAGAGTAGGTTGGAAGTAAGAAATCTAGGGTTACCATACTTTAAGGAAACAAGGGTGAGTATCACTCAAAATGGTAGTCATTTTAACAGATAACTTTTTTTAGGTAAAAGTAAACTAAGCCAGAGGCAGAAGTCATGTACACCCTGTTTCAAAGAGGGATAAAACAAACGTTTCTAACAAAAAGTATCACAGTACAGTAATTTTAAGAAATGCCACCAACATTTTTATATGCCTCAATGTGGATATGTTGGAAAAGTCCATTGCACTTGGAAGAAAACCTTTTCTCCATAACGCTCGTAAATATATGTAAAATGTTTGTAGATAATTAATAAAATCATACTGACAGACCTGTGCTTGTCTTCATCAGTCTTATCTCTGCCTCCTTTTTTATCAGAACAGAAAATACATTCCTTAAAAGAATAATAAAATATCCAGGTACTCCTCTTTCCAAATTCATCTGCTTAATTTAACTGCTCAGATGAAACCCCAAAGGGAAGAGCTAAAGGAGAATCACAGTAAACATTAGACAATGGCATAGAAGACTAAGCAGAAGGATCAGATACACCGGACCAGACAGCAGGCCCAGAACTAGCTGTTCAATCTGTAATACCTCCCTGGCAGATAACTGCCCAACTATTTTATACAGAGAAGAAGCTAAAGAAAACAATGTTTCCACATTTTCAGACTCATCAACCAATGTTACAGCTGGAGACCACCAAAGGATGGTGGCAATGAAAAACCAATTGCTGGAATGGAGGATATTCCAAACAAAAGCACTGGAAGGTCCTTAATCTCTTGTTGCCTAGGAGATGAAGGCAAGGGTGAGTATTGGCTGAAATAATTTCCTCCTGTTGGTGGTTTTCATCATAAGATATCACCAGAGGACTGTGAAACTTTGTTCCCTGAAGGCCATTGAGAAGCAATGCAGCAGCAACTCTCAGTGGCCATTTCCTCTTCCAGTGGCTGGGATTGATGAACGGTTCACTCTGCTCTCATTATGTCACATTCTGGTGAGCCAGACCTTGTGACAGGGCGCCAGTGCTGCTCTCAGCTGGCTTCAGGACAGGGAGACTGGAGGTGTGGAAGGGGCACCTCCAGAATGCAAAAAGAAGTGATGTCAAGCAGTGTTGGGAAGGATCCATGGGGCCATTGCAGGCATAAGGTTCAGTGAGGAAGAAGGCTGAGGGCTGGGATGTAAAACATCCAGCAGGGAACCAGAGGCAGCATAACCATCAGACAGGGTAAGTGTAAAGCACTCCTCCCCATTGGCCTTTCCAGCCTACAACAAATCAGATACCACAGCTTCAGAGCAAGACAGGTAGGCACTTACTGAGATACTGCTGTCAACTTTTTTCTCACTGGTTTCATAGGTTTTATCAGCACAAGGAGAATACCATTGGAGCTTCGAAGAAACCTCACTATTGGTCTTCACGCTGTCAGCATTGATAGAAGGCCTTTGATTGCAGGTAAGAAAAACCTAAACAATACTATGGGAGGAAGGAGGAAATAAAACATACACACAAGCTACCACATTCTCATGTCAGAAACATTGCAATTGCTTCTACTCCTTCCTCATCTAAAGCCTACTTATAAAACCAAAAAAACGCAGCCTATTTTTGCTTTCCCTGTTAAATTCAAATGCATTTCATGAAAATGGCAACATTTCAGCAATGTATCCAAATGTTCACCAAATTTTCAGCAAATGAAAATGTTCATGTTGCTCTTTCCTACTGCTGAGTGAGAAGAAGAGTTGGACAGGGACCTTGGGCAATTCAGCCTCACTTACAGCACAGGATAGTAAGTCAAATTTTGCTGCTTTATTGCTGTAAGTTCCATTTTTATTTGTAAAACAGCAAGTGGCATTCTGCATCAGCAACCACTGACCACAAAGCATTTAGTTTAGAAAATCACTTTTATAGGACACTTTGCTAGCTAGTTTAGTTACTTGGTAGCAAAACTCACAACCATTTGCACATTTAATAATGAGAAAGTTTCTGTAATAGTGGTCCAGAATCTCATTATTCACATCAGAGTACTTCTTTAATAAAGGGGCACCCAGATGCAGCCCCCCCTTGTGAATGGGTAAGGGGTACTTGTACCCCAACCCATTCACTAAATGGTTAAAATAAAGTAAGAGTCTTGTGATCTTTTGATTTCAGGGAGATGTGAGTTTCCTGAGTTTGTCTAGAAAACCAGACATGGTCAGAGACCACATTAAATGTAGTTTTGAGTATAGAGAGTATTTCCTTAAATTGTTCATAAAAGGTAAGGATATAGTGGACTGAATTTCTAGGCAGGTGGACAGGGCAAACAACAGAAGTAAAGCGTTCAGTTACCATACTTATCAGTGATTAGTCCCCTAATTGCTTAGGACTGAGGTCCAGATTGCTCGAAGATAAATCGGCAATGCCTCAACACTGGGGCAAGGTTTGGGTAGCGCAACTGCAGGCAAGATAGAAAGGGATGGATATGGCCACGGTCCCAGCTCTAGTGCTGATAAAAGTGCACTTCACAGAGCACATCGTGATGATTTTGTTTGTTAAAATTCAGGAATCTCAGGGTTTTTGAACCCTATGCCTTTCAATAGAGCAGTAACTTTTTAGCCCATTGGAGTATTAAAGATACTAAGAAATGTTGGTATGAGATCATAGGGTCCTGTAGTTTTGAGACTACCCTGCAATCTAATGTTGTTCCTTTCAAATCATCTAGAGACCCTATTTAGGTCTCTAAGGTCCACACACGTTCTTGGAGGGGGTTAATTGGTTTGATTGCTGTTATGGAGGTTGACTCTCTTTCCTCAAGGTATTGATGTTAGCCCTTCTGGCCCTCCCAAACCTCTGTCATATCTTGCTTGTGAGAGTCCACCAGATGGGAAAACATAGCCTCAATGTTCTGCTCAGTCAGGAACAGAAAGAAGTATTATTGGAACATTGAGGGTCCTCATGAGTAGGACTGTGGTCTGCGGCTATAACTTAGAAAATATCTGAATCGACTTCCTCCGGAAGCAGTGAAGGAGAGGAAGCATCAGAGTCAGGACCTTTGGGCAACATGTTGGATGCATGCGGGGATCTCACTGGTCCAATTGTACCATTGAAAAAAGTGCCAATATCTTTACCAGGGGCTGGGGAAGCTGACCCCCAGGCGCACTGTGATCCCCAGGTGCTACATCATCCCATAGTACTAGAATTAGGGAGTGATATTCTCTGTATTTTTTAGATATTTCTCCCGTGTTGCAGGAGCCTGTTTTACTGGCATCATAGACAAACGGGGCTCCTTTTCTTTATTTTACTTCCATGTGATTTGAGTATTCTTGCAAAGTGAATTTTCACTACATTCAAGACAGAGGAAATTCCCCCTGCAAAGTGAAAATTATCTTGCATATGGAACAGCCTATCTAGTATATCAACCCCACTGGCTGAAATACACAACTCCAGTTAACCTCTTTTCAAGATGTCGCGACCCTAGAGGTTTACATACTGTACTTATTTAATCAGCACAAAATGTGCTGCTTGTTAACCAAGACCACTTATTTAATATGACTTCTGGCTGCATCTTA
>NW_017306971.1:726411-756701 GCF_000935625.1 Nanorana parkeri
AATTATATTGCAATAGTATGTAATTTGTTGATAAGGTGATATGACAAAATAATGTCACCTTGTTCATCTGCTTTCATCTGTTTTCTTTTGCCGGTTTTAAGAAATTATGTTATTGTAATGCAGCAGAAAATCATGCCATTTGATTACTATCTTAATTTCTTGCTATATAAAGACCCTGTTATTGTCTCTAGGAGACAAGTCCATTTTATCATCTACCTATCTATATTTCAAATGTAATAAATATTTTTAAAACATTTAAACGATATGACAAAACTGCTCAATAATTAAGGTTCTCATTACATGCATGTAACCTTCCCCTGCCCACTATGATTTCTTGTAATTATATCACTAAATGCTATTTGATTGGCATATCTGACTGTCCCACAACTTCAAGACTTTAATTAGTGTGTGTGATAAATAAGTGTCTGAAATGAGCAGACAGAAGCAACACTTAAGTGCTTATTAGTAAGATATCATCAATAATTGTACTTTACACAACAAAATCAATCGTTTATTTAATTAGACAAGCCATTCACATTAATACATTTTATGATGTTATAGACTTGGTTGAGTTTTTAGAAAGTAACTTTGAAGTTGTACAAATATTTTTTCTGTGATTATGCTTAAATTTAATTTCCGTGACTATAATCTAACCCATATGTGTTTTTTTATGGGCTGTGAACAGCATTAAAGGATGAAATATTGTAGCTAATATGCGTCATTCCATTTCATAATAGTCTTTTGATCTTGCAACTTCAAAGATATAAAAGTCAAGAAATATTTTATTTTTAGTTCCCTGTGCAATCCCTAAAAGAGTGTATATAAGGTAACATATTAAATAGTAAAACATCACAGAAGCAGTTGACTTCACCCAATGACACACACACACACACACACACACACACACACACACACTGTCATATGAGGTCATTTTAAGATCACATACAATATGTGATATTTGTGTGCATTTTTTTCTTGACTTTTAATGAAGATTAAATTTCTTAAATTCCTCTATAGAAAGTCAGGCATTTGAAGAAACGTAACTGTAACAATAATTAAAATCTGAGGTAACACAATACTTAGAAAAGTCTGAGATAGTTAGATAATAGTACTGTAATATGATAGGGCACTGTAGAGTGAAGAGCCAGCAGCTGAACACTTTGGCTACAATAGTTGGAAATATGTTTGGAAATAAGGAGAAAGGTTTAAAGAACAACTTGGCAACTGTTGTGCAGAGGGTGAACATATTATGCATTGTGGGTTATGTATAATCAGAGGCACAGGGGTGAGTAGAAAAAAAGAATAGATTCAACAAATTTTTAGCAAGTTCTAGAACGGGGGTGCTCATTAGGTCGATCGCGACCTACCAGTCAATCGCAAAGTGAACACTGGTAGATTGTAATCGGCTGTGTCCTGTCCTCCCGTGGTGCTTGTGCGGCTGCCGGCTGAATGTATCAGGCGCCGCAGACGGGAAGGGGTGGGACACCTCTCCCCGTGTGCAATGTCAACCACATTCGGCCATACGAGCACCGCAGGAGGACAGGACACCAGCACATGTGAGGAGACTTGGGAAGCTGCTGCAGTGGAGGTAAGAAAAGACTGAACAGGAGAGAGAAAGTGAGAGAAGAGAAAGTGAGAGAAGAGACAGCACAGAAAGTGAGTGAAGAGACAGCAGAGAGAGAGAGGAAAGACAGCAGAGAAAGTGAGACACGAGACAGTGGAGAAAGAGAAGAGAGACAGCAGAGAAAGTGAGAGAAGAAACAGCACATAGAAACAGGGGGGAGAGCAAGGAGAGAGAGTGTGAGGAGAGAAAGGAGACACGGCCAAGAGAGGTTCACACTACAAAGTCTGCGTTCGAGAGTGTTCGGCCTCTAGAACGCACTGGAACACAAGCGTTAGTACCTGCGTTCCAGTCCAGTGCTTGCAGCATTTTTGCAGATCGCCATGGACCGGAACACAGGCACTAATGTTTTAATGTGCCTGCGTTCCGGGTGCCGGCGATCACACTGCGGGCGGGGGCGTGACTGCGGTGCCATTGACTTCAATGCACCACCACGCCCCCTCCCACCCCTAATTGCAGGTGTTTTTTCTTTGGTAGATCTCATTGAGCTCGTCATTTGAATAGTAGATCTCCAGACACAA
Organism: Nanorana parkeri; assembly: GCF_000935625.1. Taxonomy (NCBI): domain Eukaryota; kingdom Metazoa; phylum Chordata; class Amphibia; order Anura; family Dicroglossidae; genus Nanorana; species Nanorana parkeri. The sequence goes on from NW_017306971.1 coordinate 728,554, forward strand.
AATTGTGGACGCCCTTGTTCTAGAAGGTAATATCAGTCTACCAGTGAAGAAACATAGGAAGAAAATAGGCTGAATTGGAACAAGACAGTAAACCAAAACACTCATCAAAAGTAATGTGGTTAGGTCTTAAGTAAGGCAACCTAAATATGTTTAAGAATGAAAACTGGCTGCCAAGCTTTTTCATCATGAATTGTAAGGTATCTTTTTGGCCTTTTAAATTTTCATTAGTTTTTAATTATAAAGCTAGATAAAAATCCTGAGATATTGAAGCTGATTTACTAAAGGGGTTGAAAATCTTCAAGTGATATTAAAGTCAAAAGCTATTTTAAATGCGGATGAAATCACTTACCCTGGATGCTGCTTCTTGACATTAAAAATGTTTTGCTTCCTGCAGAATCAGCTGATCCCCTTGAGATGTACAACTTATCAGCTGCATCATTAACCTGAATTAAAAAAAGAGAAAAAAAAAACACAATTTATTTGAACTACATTTTACCAAGATTGGGCTAATATATTTGGTTGACTATAACATGCTTATGTGTCTCACTAAAGAGAGGTTTTAGGCAGTGTCTCTATGGGTGCAACCAACTTGACTCTACTAGTACTATTAATTAATTCTTTGAGACATTTTCATCCAGAACTACTACTACTAATACAGTATATTTGTAGTTATAATGTGCAGCTACACATTTTGTAAACTGACCCATTTTTTTTTAGAAGTGTCAGGAATATCTGTCCAAGGGTCAGTAAAATTTGCTTTGTGTCTCAGTAATAGTGACATGGTGACTAAAAAGGAATGAGTATGAAACGAATTCTGGTTCTCTCATCTATCCACACCTTGCTCAATTAAAGACCAAACTGAAGTGCATATACCTACCAACACACCTGATTCTTTCAGGCATTACAGGGCAACGCACTTAAATAATGTGTGTGGTTTCTTTCATTCTTTAGTGTTTACATTAATATTATTCTTGTATTGATGAGAAAGGCCTACTGAAAAACCATTTAAAAGTAGCACAATGATATATTAATGGTCCTACAGAGTACAGTAAATATTTGTGTCATTGCAAAGGCAATACAGGTATCTTTAACTTGAAATAGAAATAAATATTTCCTAACAAAATTACTTTTAAGCAGGCAGCTGTCTCCTAAAATCTAAAATCTTAGGTCACTGTACCGAGGAGGCACATGTTTTCTAAAGATAAAAGCCTCAGTTGGACTGATATACACTCAGGCACTAAGATATTTTGAGATAACTTGCACAGTTTTATAGTATTTTTTACAAATTCCAATCTAATTGTGTTAGAGAATGTTTTGGCATATCTTTCTCACATAAAGCTATTCCTGCTGGATGCTGACAGAACTTGAAAAGAGGTATAGAATAAAGTCTATGTATGGACAATGTTCCCATATTTGTGTGCAAATTAACCAGGTTATACCACAATCCTTAAAGGGAAAGCATAGTGTATTTTCACAAATTCAATTTACAAAAACTGTAATGTTTAAAGTGACAATAAACTAAGGAGTTACATCTTCAAATTAATTCAAGTACACGAGGGCAACAGAAAGGGAGGCACAATTAGGCATTCATGAGTTAGTGATTTAATGAAAATGATAAGTGACTAAATTGTGCATAGTGATATAAGTAGCATATTAATTGTATTTATATAATATTCAAAGTAATGAGTAGTGACAATGAAATTTATCAAGGCTGGTGAGGCATAATAATCAATATATGCGAGATTGTGTATATGTATATCTAAATAACAAACGGGTGAAGTTTATAAAAAGATGGAGATAATTACTTCAATTATCAAAGATCCTCAAATCATCTCTGAATTGGTGCTGACACTGTCCTTGCTTGTGGAGGGTGGCTACTTTTGTTCCACATGGTCCCTGTGTGTTTTGTAAAGTTGATTCCTGTTATTGATTACAATCTCATGTTTAGTTTACTAATTTGTAGTGAGATTGTAATCTATCACGGGAGTGAACTTGGAATGTCGGCTACTTTACAACACACACAGGGAACATGGGGAACAAAAGTAGCCACCCCCCAGAAGGAAGGACAATGTCAGAATCAATTCAGAGATGATTTGAGGATCTACAGCTGAGTGATACACAAATAAGTTACATTTTTGTTAAGAGTAAAGGTGGCCATACACTCTACAACCATCGCAAGACTTTAGTCTTGTGATGGTTGTAAAGGGATTAAAAAAACGTACGATCTTGGACAGGCAGATTGCACTCTCGATCATCGCAAGCCCGCCCCCCTGAGGGGCGGGCTTCCGATGACCGCAATGCTGAATGGGCAGTGTGCGCGTGCGCACACCGGCCCGTTCAGCATTTATCTTCCGAGCACCGTTCTAACCAGCCGAGAATCGTACGATTCCCGGCTGGTTTTCGAACATGCTGGTTCGACAGAAGACGTGCGACCGTACAGTAGAAACGGTCGCACGTCTCCGTTCACACTGCTCGATTATCGTACGAAAAACCGATCGCATACGATTATCGTACGATAATCGTGCAGTGTATGGGCACCTTTAGGGTACTTGAATGCATTTTTAAGATTTAACTCCTGAGTTTAGTGTCACTTTAAGCTTCTTTCCTGAAGATGTTGATCTCACTTCTTTTCAGTGAGTAGATCAATAAAACATACTGTGTGTGTCATTAGACCTTTATTTTGTGAAATTCCATTTTGATGGCAAATTCTTTTGACCATTCTTCATCCATAATTTGCATGACATTTTACCCTACTTGCTTATTGCTAATTAGGACCAAAACAAATATTTTTGTGTTAGCATGTTTACTTTTGTAAGATAATAATTACAAATGGGCCAGTGATATTATAAAAGTAAATTAACCACTTTAGATCTCAAACCTGCACATCCCCTATGAGTGTGGGCCAAATCTATACTGTTGTAAAGCATTAGCATTTCAAGGGCATTTTTTTTGATCCAGTGTTAAGAAAACATATATATAAAATTTTTAATTTTACCAAACTGATTTAAAATTCTGAAAGGTGTCAGATGGATACTAAGTCAGCTCTTTTACTATGTCATATCAATGTCTGCACAGCAATGCACCTTGTGTGTTGTATACTGCAGAATACGTTATTAATATTATTGTCTTACAATGGCCCTAACTAATGTATAATGACATTAAACAATGAAAACATTAGCAACTTATTCAGAAAGTATTTATCTGCAGTGTATATAGTTGAAGTTCAAATATTATTATTAGTAGATTAGGGATGCACCCATACTGACACTAGTATTGGTATCAGTGCAGATACCGAGTACTCGGCCAAATGCTCTCATACCTTCCCCAATATCAGAACTTCCGGTCAGAGGGAGATTTCCTCTGATCGGCAGTGCAGCAAGGGAACATGAAGCTGGCTTCCTGGCCAATCATGAAGCCACGTCATCGGGTAATGAATCACCGCCTGGCTTCCTGATTGGCCGAGAATCCAGCTTCATGCTGTTTGGCCGACTCAATGCTGATTAGCAGGGAAGCCGGCTTCCCAGCCAGTCAGCATGGAGCCGGCCAAACAGCATGGAGCCAGCTTCCCGGCCAATCAGGAAGCCTGGCGGCGGGTAATTACTTGCCTCCCGACTTCCTGAATGGCTGGGAAGCCGGCTCCATGCTTTCCAGCCAATCAGCATTGATCTGGCCAAACAGCCAAATCAATGCTGATTGGCGGGGAAGCAGGCTTCCAGGCCAATCAGCACCGAGCCGGCCAAACAACATGGAGCTGGCTTCCCGGTTAATCAGGAAGCTGGGTGGCGGGTAATGACCCACCTCCTGGCTTCCTGATTGGCCGGGAAGCCAGCTCTATGCTGATTGGATGGGATGCCGGCTTCCCGGCCAACCAGCATTGAACCAGTCAAACAGCCAGCTAATGATCCGCCTCCCCGCTTCCTGATTGTCTGAGAAACTGTCTCAAAGCTGATTTGCTGGGACTGAACAGCATGGGCCAAACAGCATGGGGTCGGCTTCCTGGGCAAACAAGAAGCCAGGCGGTGGGTAATGACATGCTGCCCAGCTTCCTGATTGACAGGGAAGTTGGCTTTATGCTAGCAGAAGTACTGGTATTAACGAGTACTGAAATATAAATATTGGTACTCATACTCGATACCGAAAAAACAGTATTGGTGCATCCCTATAGTAGATCCAAGGGCTAAAAATACTAGTTAAAATCCACTACCAAAACGGTATGTGCTGTATTTGCATCAAACACTAACTTATACAGGTTTTTAAAAAAGATTTGTAAAATTAATTACAAGCAGTTTTCACCCAAAGATGCAATATTACCATCTTATGCAAACAGGCTGGTATCCACATAATGGGTGTATTGTTGCAGTATAAAAAACAAAGGTTTTAAAAATGTAGCTAAAAAAGTTCTGATTAAATGAATGACAGTTGAAGTCTGAGTGTATCATGATCTCACTGCTTAGTTATTAGATGCAATGAGGGGAATTTACTAAAACTGGAGCAGCTGTGCATGGCAACCAAGCAGCTTCCTGCTTTTTTTTACAAAAAAGCTTAACTGAACAAGCTGAAGATAGAAGCTGATTGGTTACTATGCACAACTGCTCCAGATTCTGCCTGCTCCAGTTTTAGTAACTTCCACCAAGTATCCTTTAGAATCAATCTTTAAGGAAGTGAAAGCTTTCCAGTACAGGCAAAATGTTACTTTATTGAAGAGAAGTCATGACCTGAGAAGAATGAAACATAAAACCACAATAAGACCTCTTTAATTTATGTTTTAAATAATGATAGTGATAAAAAAAAATATATATTGGCAAAAACATACAGTGTATATATATATATATATATACACATTTGTTTACACATATATAATGTATATACATTTTTTGTTAACTTTTTTAGTTAGTTGAATATGAAATATAACATATTGTTATGCTTTCTCCACCAGGTGGAGCACAGGGCTTCCTTTTAAGTTTTAGTGTCTCTTGGTTTGTTTCTTTAATTTAATATTCATGCTATTAGGACAGCTTCATGTCTTATCAGCAGTGACTTATCCCATCAGTAATTCTTTTTTAGAAGGCCCAGACCAAGCTCCAGGCTGACAAATTTTGCTAGGTAATCCATAGGGCTCTGATAATTTTTTGTCATGTTTTAAATGTTTATGTGTAAAAGAAACATTGTAAGTATCTTCAATGATTTGCAATAGCCAATAGTATACTAGCATTGTACCCGCCCTCTGCTGATGGACCTGATGGAGAACTGCAGCAGAGGGCGGGTACAATGCTAGTTTACATCGCTACGTGTCAGAATAAAGAAAAAAAAACACAGCAGTGTTTCTCTCCTTGGCGGCCGAGAGCAAGAGACTCCCAGGGAGAGTTAGCTGTTTGGAGATCAGTGTCCCTGGTTAGCAGGTAACCAGGGATGCTGATCTCTCTGCAAGTGGCCGGAGCCAGCCTTAAGATCACAGCTGGCTCCGCCCAGCTGTCAGAAGCAGGCTGTCGGCCGGCTTCGGCTTTCAGCACGGCCCAGCCATGCCGATGCATATGCGTTCGGCTTGACTGTGCCCCTCAGCCAGGTTCGGGAGCTGTACGGGCTATAGTGAATAGCCCGTACAGCACCCCTTCGGTTCTACTGAACGAAGGGGTCATGGGGCCGAAGCAAGCCGAAGGATCGGCCGAAGCTACGGCTAGATCCTTCGGCAGCTTCGTGAATAGACCCCAAAGTATTGTTATATGGTATAGGATGGCATTCATCTCAGTAAAGTGTCAAATCCTTTTTCTGTATTGTATTTTAGATGATTAGTTATGGGTTGATGCACACTGAAAAAAATAAGATTCAATATAGACAAATGTTTATCCAGTGTTCTTTCAATGATGTTAAATATATTTCCAGTTTGACAGAAATTTGAGCTTGGTGTTGCCTGTAATAATCATATGCTTTGTTAAAACATTACTTTTCGTGGATCATTAGTTAAATGTCATTATTTTATTTAAGTAGCAGAAGAAGTAAGCATAATCTTTAAAGTACATATAATAGGATCATTTGTAGGAATCTCATTTTTTCTGAATTAACTGTATTACATAATTTTACATCATATTAATTAATACAAACTAGGTGCCTGGAGCTAAAATAACACCAGCCGATCTTATTTTTATTAAAAGATAAAAACAAATCTACATCATTTTACCATTATATTTATGGTAAATAAATATAGGTGAATAGCTTATGTCACTGGAAGAAGTTAGGAATTAAGGACTGAATGTCCTAAAGTCTAAGTACTATGAAATAATAAAAAAAGGCAGTAAATGGGATTAATATATGTTTAGGTTTTTTTATCTAACGTATGATTTAAGTGTAGTATAGCACAGACCATCACACTATAGACTATGTGACTATAGATACATCACTATCAAATAAAGTGATCTTAAAGAATAACTCTGGGCAGAATAAAAAGTAACCCTTGCAGTGGGGCTACCCCTGCATTCCAAGGGTTAACTGTTTGTTTTGGTCTATGGTCTAAAATATAAAAGATATACTCAATCCGCCTGCTCCTTGGACACTCCCTGCAGCCTCTCTTCCCCTTTGCTCTGGTGGTCTAAAGACCCATGAGTCATCACATCTAATACACTGTATTAGACACGAGAATGCCAAGGGACATTCCACTGCTGGAACAGAGGGTAGAGAGGTAAAAGCATAATTTTCTTTATGTTAATAGTTGACTTATTTATGATGAGCTTTGTGCCAAAATAACAGATACATAGAGAAGGAGAAAGATGAGGTGCACACACCTGGAGTAGGTCAATTACTCATGCAACGTCAGTTACTGTAAGTACCTTTTTCACAGTGAAATATGTATATTTTGATAAAATGGATGATTATGTTGCTATTTATTTTGGCACCAATACTCAGTAACGTCCCCAAGTCTGGACCAATGCCTGAGCTCCTGGCAATTGCAAACAATTACAAAGCAGAATCTGCTCTACGCCTGATAGTGTCAGATCCCTATGAACTTTGCAGCCCTTGTAACTTAATGAAGAAATAGCAAATAACATAAAAAATAAGCCTTACCTCATTCACAAAAATAATGTGAAACTTTCCGTGAAAAGTGAACATTCTATTTGCCTTTAGTAAATTTGGCTAGTGTCATGCTATAGGGCTTGTTCACACCATGTCCGGATCATGTTCAGACATGAACAGTTTGTTCCTGGACCAAAAAAGCATTCCAATGTATCCCTATGATATTTTGGGCTCTGTTCACACCAGTGCAATCCGTTCCGGTCCAGACCACAATTTCTCTGGTCTAGAATGCACTGGAACCCATGGAAATGCATCAAAAACACACACAAATACATGCAAATGCACTGGAACGCACCCGTAAGACCATTTTAAGCTAAAAAATGCAGCAAAACACAATGCACAGCATTCCATATCTAGTCCAAATCTTGTCCAGAAAATGGTGTGAACCTAGCCTTAAAGAGAGCATATAACGTTTTTAAAGTTTTTTTAAGGTCAGCTTGATGTAAATAATCTTATCAATAAGTGTTAATGTCTTGAAAATCATTTTTTTACGATTATACCTGTATATTGGAGTATCACATTTGCACACTACAACTGCAGACTCTGATTCCAGTTTTGCAGTACAACACAATAGTTATGGTGTGCTTCTCCATCTCATAATGCAAACCTTTGGGGCAAGCTACAAATGGAAACACATTTTGCATGAAAGATTATCTAACACTTATTCAAAAAGAGACACCGTAAATGAGCTAAGCCACTGCTAACTCCTTTCATTGGCTTATCTACAAATACCAATATTATATACTATAGCAAAAATAAGGAAGTTTATGAAAAAAGTAAGTTTAAGAAATTACTTTAAAACTAAAGTTTAGGTTTACATCCAAGCCATCGGTCCCTTGCCCTCCCTAAAATACCAACTTGTACTTACCCTTTTTCCAAGATTCTTCTGGCCAGTTGGATGTCGGCATAAATAATTCCTTCTCTCGTCCAGTAGCAGTGGTAGGCAGTCCTAATTGCAGCACAGGACATCCCTCACATGATGATATGTGACTGACATTCTATGCTGCAGTACCTGCTTAGGTCAGGTTTATAACAGCCTGGGCTCAGTACAAGTAGGTAAATGATGCTAACAATAAGTCAACCAGGAAAACTGGTTGCATCTAGTAGAGCTGGGGAAGTGAAGTAGTGTGGGAGATAACTTTGGATCTGAAGATAATGATTACAGTAAAACCTTTTTTTTTCTTTAATTTTAACTGTGCTGTGCTGCATATTTTATTTTTTTTCCCAAAGTTGGAGTTCTGCTTCAAGGTAAACCCTGCAATAAATGTACGCTTACTGAAAATACACTATAGTTTGCCATTAAGCACCCTTTAAACGTTGAGGCTTTAAATATATGAAATAACCCAGTGAGTCCCTTTGTCAATTACTGTAGCAATAACATTAAGTAAAGTGTGACATATTTCATATAATTCATTTTACTGAGTGATTTGGTATAAGTAAGCTACAATAAATTTACCTGGAGATTTACCTTGAAGAGACAAAAGTGTATAATTAAAGAAACCAAGGCAGATGTGTATTCCTACACAATCCCCAGGTGTGAAAGACAGGTTTGACAAATACAATTAAAAATCAAATTGTAGGTACTCAGCTGTTAAGTTGTCGGAATAAAATCACATGTACAACACATGCTGACAACCATTTGTCAGAGTAAAAAATGATGACAATGTATTCAGACACCAGCAATATATGAATGCACATGTTTTTAGGAATTGAAAATATTTATTGTATATTTAATGCTAAAAAAAAACATATAATAAAGCACATTGTTCTCTTGAAAGTTTTTTTGAAAGTATAATATAGTGAAAAATTCCATTTGTATACTAAATTACATTTGATACTAATAAGGAAATAAAAAGCATAAAAAATATACCTCAATAATAAATCAAAACCTTAGGTTATAAATGCCACGTAGTACAGAACAGCTTTGACTTTGAGAGCTTTTTGGTTTCCTAGCAAGGTTACTAGAGGATTCCTGCAGCCATTGCAGCAATTTAGAGCCTAGTCATCACCTTTTATTTCCACTCTTTCTAATTTTCCACACTTGCTTGTGTATGGCCCCTTATGATCTCCTTTCTCTCATCCTTAGTATGGCACTATCCTTTCTGTATCCTTTCTTTCAGGGTACTGTAATCCTTAGAGATAGCTGGGGACAATGAACCTGATAAGACAGGACAGACAGATATCACATGCAGATGCCACAGGCTGACAAGATTTTTGTCAGGATCAATAGTTATTTTTGGAACTTACTGAACAGATATAACAAATGCTTTTAATTGTATATTTAACAAACCAAAAGGGACTGATACACTAAAGGTTATTGTCAGGGTTTACATTTCTTTTATAGCTGACTCTTTGCAGATGCAGCATTACCTGTTATGCTTTAACCTGCTTTAGAACCTGCTTTATTGTTCAATGTGCATATGGTTGGTTTATTTTAAATGATACTTTAATGGCACCTATTGTACCTGCTTGGTATATCTAAAATGCCATTGCAGTTTCTAGTTACAGGTTTACAGGTTATAGAATCACTTTAATCAAAATGTATATGTATACATGCATGCTTGCATACATACTCAGTTTTCGCTCCTGTTGCTGATGGGGGTAAATAGAAAAAAAGTAAAGTTGAATGTAATTGGTAAATGGATACCACATAAAGCAAAAAGGAATTTAGTCAGCTGCCCCAGGGTACATGTCAACTTTGACAAAACATTGCACAACTTGCTCCTCAAAGAACAGCTTGTTGAACGGCATGATACATTTGCAGAAGGTTGCTGAAACTCTTTAACCCTTTTGCTGCCAAGCCTTGAATTTTCTGCAATTTTTTCCTATTGATTTGATTTTCAACTGCTGCGTTGCTAGCGTTTGTAAAAGACCACATGTTTTTTTAGTATGCTAAGCTACCTCCTGATTCCTTTTATCTATTGAAGAATCCAGTTGCAGGATTTACCTCCTTTCACTTCTAGCTAAGTTTCTAACCACTTTGAAGTTTTGGGGCATTTTAGTTCACCCTGGGATGTTTCCAGTTCCCCTGCTGCATATCTCCTCTTTGACTCCAATACTTATTTTGGATTATTGAAATGCTACTTGTGTTTTATTGATCTCCTGGTAAAAATGATGTGAGGGACTACATTTGTGAAAAGCCCACCAAGAAAAAAAACAAAATTTGGCACTACTACATCAAAGTGAACTTTAAGACTAAGGCAAATATGCTAAGCAATGCATTCTGCGTATAGGTGCAAGGGAATGTTTTTTTGTGCTTTTGATCAATTAAATAATGAATTATGGTGCAGGGGGTCTGTGTAATTTCCTAAAATTGAGACTGTGACTGTTTCATTTCCTGTTTCAACTCTTGATTACAATATTGACAATTTTATATTCAACCTGTATCTTCCTGAATTTAGAACAGTAAATATAATACAGACTGTATAATGATAAAAACATTGCATACCTTTGCGTACCTTTGATTTAAATGTTATCAAGATGATATATATTAATTAATATTTATTGCAACATGGAATTCTAGTGGTGATATTCATGTTGCCTAGGAAACAGGGAGAATTTACCATGCGATATCAAATCAACAGATAGCTACTAACTAGAGATACAACCCATGTTTAAAAGTTAAGCAATACAAAAGAGTTTACCATATACCTTTTACACCTTCAAAGATAACACTCGGTTTGCAATTAAGGCCATTCATAGTCTATGAGCAAACAGAACAAGATAAAGTGAGAAATATGTTCCTCACAAACGAACTGTATACATTTTTTTTTGCATTTGTTCCTGTTTTAATCGTATACAATACTCTATATAATTATATAATGTAAAGTACTGTTTCTTGAGCCATCTCTTTGAAAGAGTGCATCCATTTTGATGCCTAGCCTACTGTCAGTTTCTTTTCTGAGCCTCTCCTGTGTAAATTGTTGCACATCTAAATGTTTTATTTAGGTTATAAAATATACAATTTCTGCATTAATAGGATGCAAAAATACAAAGAATGAGGTATGATTTTGTTCATTACAGAAAAAAAAGCAAATTAGAAAAAGATGTGCAGAGATTTAAGGGACTAAAATGTTTTCTGGCATGTTTGAGATGGAAATAAAAATATTTCAGTATTGTGCTGTTCATTGAACTCGTGGTTCGAAAATTACTCCAAGTGATCTAAAGCTTGTTTAAAAAAGTTAAGTAGAGCTAAGACCTTCCATGCTGCAGTACTTAATTATAAGTGCAACTAGGCTTACAATTTTCTTTTAGTCCCCCTGCAAAGTCTCACAAACACCTATTGATCCTGCCAGTGTAGTCCACCTACAGCTTCCTGTGATGGTGTTACAAAGCTGCTGCACTGCTTGTAAATTTAGAGCAGAGATTCCATTCCTATGTAGGCTCTGCCCGATTGCATTTGGATAAACAAATGTTATAGGAGGTGTGACTATCAGCATTTTTATTGCTGATTTACAAGCCCATAGCTTGTCATTCAGCACCTGGCTACACTGAGCCCTGCCCACTGCCTCTGCTCTTGAAACATTCCCACTGTAGGATGCTGTGTTTTCAGGTCAAGTCACAACTATCAGTAGTAAGTCAAATTTAACTGGATTTGTTTAATAATGTTTGAAGACGTTTCACCATTCATCCTATGAACTGAAGAAGCCACTTAAATGAATGGGGAAATGTTTTTAAAAATAATGAACAAATCTTGTCTGCAGGGGGAGTGAGTGCGCCGGCGAGGACGAGAGCAGGATGGAGGGTCAGGAGAGGCAAATCCTGGTGGTGGGAGACTCCATCATCAGGCGGACTGACAGGGTAATCTGTCATCTGAACCGTGAGCGTCGAACAGTGTGCTGCCTGCCGGGGGCTCGTGTTCGACACATTGCGGAACGAATTGACAGATTACTAGATGGGGTTGGGCACGACCCCGCTGTCATGGTGCACATCGGCACCAATGACAAAATAGGAGGAAATTGGAGTGTCCTAAAACAGGAGTTCAGAGACCTAGGTGCTAGGATGAAGGAAAGGACCTCCACGGTAGTTTTCTCAGAGATACTGCCGGTGCCAAGAGCCACTCCGGACAGACAGCGCGAGTTGAGGGAGCTTAACAAGTGGCTCCGGAGCTGGTGTCAGAAGGAAGGTTTTGGTTTCCTGGAGAACTGGGCTGACTTCGCAGTCGGCTATCGGCTCTTCAGCCGAGACGGGCTGCATCTTAATGGGAAAGGTGCAGCATTCCTGGGAGGGAAAATGGTAGAAAGACTGGAGGAGCTTTTAAACTAGAAAGTGGGGGGGAGGGTATAAAAATAAAATTACTTAAACTAAACGTTGATAATTTAATCATAGATAAAAATAACACAGAAAGTAGTAAAAAAGGAGTTAATAATAGTGGGCTCACTCCAGTCAATATAGGAAATCCGTTGGCACATGTAAGTATAACTAACAACGGACGACCGAAATCAAGGCAGAATAATAACAATAAAAATAGTGGGGAACAACAAGGTAGTAAACTTTTGTCCCACAAAAAGAGAGGAATTAAATGTATGTACACCAACGCTAGAAGTCTGGCAAATAAAATAGAGGAGCTTGAAATTAGGTTAATTGAAGAGGACTTCGACATAGTGGGTATAGCGGAAACCTGGCTGGACAGCACGCATGACTGGGCTACTAATATAGAGGGGTATAACCTGTTTAGGAGGGACAGAGGTGGGAGAAGAGGGGGGGGTGTTTGCATTTACGTAAAAAATAATCTATATGTGCATATAAGGGACGATATCACGTCAAATAATGGGGAAGACGTGGAAACTCTATGGCTGGAGCTAGATATGACGGACGCTAGCCGTAAACTTCTCGTGGGTATTTGCTATAAACCTCCAAATATAGGGGAAGAGGGAGAAGTCAATCTTCACTCACAGATAGGAATAGCTGGGAGAGAGGGCAATGTAGTCGTGATGGGTGACTTCAATTACCCAGACATAAATTGGGCCAATGGAACTTCGGGTTCGGCAAAGGCGGGGCGATTTCTAAACATGTTGCGCGACAACTTCATGGACCAGATGGTGGAGACTCCTACCAGAAAAAATGCCATCTTAGATCTAATTGTCACTAATAATGCAGAGTTAATCGAGGATATTGTAATTGGGGAGTCATTGGGTAATAGTGATCACAATGTGATTACTTTTAATATTGAACACAGAAAAGGGAAGTGTACTGGAAGGACTAGAACCCTAAACTTCAGAAGGGCCAACTTTGAGAAGCTGCGCAACCTAGTGGGGGAAATAAAATGGGAAAACTTATTTCAAAACCTAAACACAGACCAGATGTGGGATTGTTTTAAAAACACAGTACATACTGCTACTTCAAAGTGTATACCTTTAGGGAGCAAAAATAAAAGATCAAAGACTAAACCAATATGGTTTAATAAAACTGTAAAACAACACGTCAAGGACAAGAGAGCGGCATTTATAAAATATAAGACGGAGGGGACGGCATTGGCGTTCCTTAACTACAAAGAATGTAACAAAAAATGCAAACTAGAAATCCGGGCAGCTAAAACTGAGTGCGAAAAGCATATCGCCGCAGATAGTAAAAAGAACCCCAAAAAATTTTACCAATATATTAACAGTAAAAAGGTGAGAAAGGAGCAGATAGGCCCAATAAAGGATGGAAGCGGGAAGCTAGTCACAAACGACAAGGAGAGGGCCGAGGCGCTGAACGCTTTTTTCTCCTCAGTATACACTCGGGAGGGAAACGGGTTTGACACACATGATAAAACTCCCAGTTTAACTCAAAATATACCCCAGTGGTTGACAGAAACCGGGATACAACAAAGACTTAAAATGCTCAATGCAAACAAAGCAGTGGGTCCGGATAACCTGCACCCCAAGGTACTTAAGGAATTAAGCCAGGTTATAACTAGACCATTAATCCTCATTTTTAAGGACTCCTTAATGACTGGTAGGATCCCCAGTGATTGGCGGAGGGCTACGGTAGTCCCAATATTCAAAAAGGGGGCTAGGTGCCAAACCTGGGAACTATAGGCCGGTTAGTCTAACATCGTTATTTGTAAAATGCTAGAGGGCATAATAAAGGATTATCTGGTAGAATTTGTTCAGGAAAACGGGATAGTTAATAACAATCAGCATGGGTTCAGGAAAGATCATTCCTGCCTAACTAACTTGCTCACTTTTTATGAGGGGGTAAGCAGAGATATGGACGGAGGTAAGCCGGTAGATGTGGTATATCTGGATTTCTCAAAGGCTTTTGATACGGTACCACACAAACGCTTGCTACTCAAGCTGAGGGCTATGGGCATAGATAAGGTGGTGTGTACGTGGATAGAGAACTGGCTACGGGAATGTGTCCAGAGTGTATATGGCACCTTTTCAGACTGGGCTAGTGTAATGAGCGGTGTGCCTCAGGGTTCTGTGCTGGGTCCCATATTGTTCAACTTATTTATTAATGACATCGGGGAGGGTGTTAACAGCGATATTCTCACAGAACTGGACAGTGCTATTCATCAGGCATGGTGTCAGATTCCTCGCATCACCTTTCAACATCTCGTTGAGTCAATGCCAAGAAGGATCGCTGCAGTATTGAAGGCAAAAGGTGGCCCAACGAAGTACTGATGGGGTGGTCATAATAATCTGGCCACTCAGTGTAGACATATGCACACACACACACACGCACACATACACATACACATACACACTCATACACACAAAGATGCCAATATAAATCAATCAATAGTCAAGCATGTAATAAGATGATTTTGTGCCATTGGTTTCTTTCAGATGCACAGTAAAATAGTAATTGAACATTCATACAGATATCACATCTGCCATGCATTACTGTGTTCATGCTATTAGTTTAAAATTAATGAATTCCTGATGCCTTTTAAAATGATATTGACTACTCTCATCTGCCTTCATTTTCTCAGTGCCTGCAAATTCTCATTTAAACTTAACTTCTGTATAAAAGCATCACTTTAAATTAAAAGAACTAATCAAAAAAGCAAGTTGTTGTTTGATTCGGTTCTTTCATATTTCAAAGCAGAGCAAACAGCAGCATGACGTGATCTATTCTGGTGACAAATTATGCTAACAATCTCCCTAGAGATGCAGCTGACAGATGCCAATCAGTTCTGCAAAATGTTGTTTATGTCACATTGTAGAGGGGATTGTCCTTTGGGAGTTTTCAATCAGGTTAGAAAACAACTCGATAATTTATTAATTGGCATTCAATAAGAAATATTTAAATATGGCTACGTTTAAAGCTTTTAACCATAACATTAGCTAGTACACAAGATCTAGTACAGAAGATTTGAGCAAGGCTATTCACTAGAAGCAAAATACACCACACATTTGACTAATTCAGCACAGATATCTGCAAAGATTTCAACTATGCCAATCCACATTATTTTAAAGTACATGATTTTATGTTTAGCAAGCTTCTCCATGGTCCCCGAGACAGGCTCCAAGCCTCAAGTGTGTCTACCTCTGCAGCAGTCAGGAGAGGTAATATTCACAAGCACAAGGCCATATAAAATGAAATGCAAAGCCCAGCAGGTGTCATGTTCAGTGTGCACTGTATTAAGCATAGCTAGTTCACACAAGCTTCAATCTCGATATAGTATTATGTTTTTGCCAATTAAATAATCTCCTTTTGCAAATATGTGTTATAGCTTTTAAGTGCACTTAGCATAGCATGCCAAAGCTCCTTCATAGTATATTTCTGTCATGCTGTGATTCAAAGTGTAATGTTCAAATTATCATAGAAAAAAAAAAACAATCCTATTTTGGTCAATTATTTATATGTTGTAAGGATTTTAGCAAACCTCATTACAGATTTTTACATTCTACTGTTTGTGCTAAACAGAAACATTGATTCCATTCTTGGAAACCATGATTATTCACAGTCTTGTAATAGGACAATGAATGCTGGAAAAGCAGTCATTCATTTACATGAGCAAGGATAGACATATTTGGGGGAGTTCTGTACAAAAGATCTGTATAGAATGACTCTTATGTTGCCATGGTTTATAAGGGTAAAAGGAAGCATATTTGACTGATATCAGTTTTAGAAAATTATTGCTGGCTGAGGATTTAAAAGAGAACTATGTGGTAAGTGTTTTTCCCCATACTTCTCTTTAGGGTAACGGGAGGACATATACTAACCACCTCCCATGATCCAAAGTTCAGTATATCGTCGGCTATTGCCCGCGATATACCGAGAGCACCGCTACCGGGACGAATCCCGACAATACTGTCTGGATCCATGCAGCTGTGTGAGTGACAGCAGGCGCTGCCTGTCTAGAGACAAAGCCAGCTGTGCCCACCCCCTCCCTATCTGTTCCTCCACTCAGCACTGGAGGATCAGAGTGGGGAGGGGGAAATCCCTGCGGGGAGCGGTGACTGACAATCAGCGCTCTCTGCAGGGAGATGATTCGGAAGTGAGCGAGCGACGGTATGTGTGCGTTTACTTACCGATCAATAGAGCTGACCTGTCACAGCTTCTTTGTCACAGGTCGACGCTAACTATGAGGATGAGTGGAAATCATTCACCTGATAGTTCTCCTTTAACCTCCCTGGCGGTATTCCCGAGTGTGGCTCGGGGTTAATTTTCAGTACCAATAGCGGTAACCCCAAGCCACACTTGGGATTGCACAAAAGTGTCACTTACCTTGTCCCTACGAGCCAACAGTGTCCTCTGCTGTGTGCGGCCGGCCGATGCCGGCATCCAACTTTTAGTTTTGTTTTCGGCGTCACAGCGGGTGGCAGAGCCGGCGGGAAATTCAAAAGTGAAAACATGCAATATACACAGAATACACACAATACAATGTAATCTGCTATGATTACACTTATGTATCAAACTATTTAACTTCAATTTTGTCTCTAGAGCTTTGTCCAGTGCCCTGCCTGCACTTTTACTGTTCTTTCTGCCTGGAAACTTGTGAACGTCCATGGCATCCAAAAAGCAACCCTTTAGGTCAAAAGCGGTTTTAGACCAGCTAGAAAACAGCGATAGTAAATTAGAATCACTTGCAGAATTGAGTGATAGTGATTCGTGGGGAAATGTTGTCATCAGACACTGGCATGCAAAAATACTGCAAAATCAGACCGCCAGGGAGGTTAAATAGTAAGCTAATTCATATTAACACTAAATTAAGAAATTATATTGTATATACTGTATGTTATCATTTTGTTTTGGGGTTACCCTGTACAAGCACACAATGGGGCCTTGTTCTGAGAAGTAATGTCAGGTTCTACATTATTTTGTTTGTACTATTAACCAGTTGACATCCGCGGTGTTAAACCCCCTTCCCATCCAGGCCATTTTTCAGTATTCAGCGCTGCGGTACTTTGAAAGTGCAGTGCAGTCCGTCCGTTTTTTTACTACGGGCGGACGGCAAGAGGTTAATCCTGTGCAGCCATTAGTGATTCTTATCCGTCTCCTTGTCCTTCTTCACCTGTCATCCAATTGTAGTGTATTTTCAAGAATCAAACGTATGACAGAGGTGATTCCTCTATTATTAAATAAAGTTCTAGCAGGATTTTTTTTGCCTATTGAGATCACCAGTTTTTTAGTCAACTGCACTGAATTACTTTATTGTTCTTCTTTCCTGACATTAATTTAAATGGATTTCTAATATGTCCCATGTTTTTGCTGACAACAAAATGCTACATAAAGCTTTCTTACATTTGCTGTACTTCCCCTTTTCCAAGTAAAGTTTTCCATTCCACTGTTTAGTTAAAATGCAGCTTAGAGAATAGTATGTGACTTATAAGTAGAACAGGCACCTAAATTGGTGTACCTTTTCAAAGAAAAGACTCAGAATATTGGAACTATTCATTAAAATATGAAGCAGCCACATCTGGAGAACCTGCTTTTTTCTCAAATTGCTTAGGACCAGATAAATCGATGGAGTAAATAAAGCAGGCTCATCTTCATAGATCCTACATTTGTAAGTTCATTTATATCAACAACAAGTGTTAGACCCTGTGTGTTAACATGTTTTATAATGCTTGATACAGTAACACACTGTATAGGTCGGTTATTCATTGTTATGTGCAACTCAAAACAAATCTACAATGTGCTGCAATCTACCAACGCTATAGTGCAAACACAAAATGCACAGATGCTAATGCTCTGCATTAGCCAGGTGCACCATATGTTATATAATCATGCAGGAACTTTTATTTTCAGTCCATTATAAATAAAGAGCTGTCTAATGCAATGTATCTCAACCACAACACACCACTTTGTGATATGAATGAGCCAAGTTAAAGTGACACAAAACTCAGGAATTAAATCTTAAAAATGCATTCAAGTACTTCAACTATTAACAAAAATGTATCTTGTTTGTGTATGACTCAGCTGTAGATGCTCAAATCATCTCTGAATTCATGCTGATACTGTCCTTCTTTCTGGAAGGGCTCAGGCGGCCGAAGCAAGCCGAAGGATCAGCCAAAGCTATGGCTGGATCCTTTGGCTCTTTTGTGAATAACCCTCCTAGTCTTTGCCTATATTTTCAATGGCAAACTGTATTCTTCATTTAATGTTCTTTGTTGGCTGCAAATTCTTTTTGTGGCAGGTTAAATTGTCACACTATTTTTGATTGTAGATGCGTGCTTGATTTACCTGCTGATCCTGCAATGGCATTTTGGGGTTCTTGCAGACTTTTAGAATCAAGCAATATGCTCTTGGGCTTAAGATTTGTTAATTATTTTTCGTATGGTGGAATAATTGATTTCAAATGATTTGGTGATCTTTTAAAAAACCCTTGACAGACTCATAGGCATCTACAATTTTCTTGAGGGTTCTTTTGATCTTGGCATTATGACACCATACAGATCAATAGCAAAGAGAACATTAGACATGCAAGGGGGGCAAGATCTTTCTTGTGTGAACTAAACACAGAAAAGGGAGAAAATGGCAAGTTAAGGCAGCCTGTAATTTATGAAAGTACCAATAGTGGGACATATGTGGAGAGAACTTCCTGTACTTCAAGACTTGCAAAATTATATTCTTGGAAAATCCTTGGAAATACACCTATTATCATGAAAATATAACAACTGCTGAAGCACATAAAGTACCTGGAAAATGTAAATATTAAGAACAAAACAAGCATTAGAATGTATTGCAACACCACTCACAATATCACAATGGTAAGCGAGCAATAGTTACAGGATCATAAACTTGAGTCTGCAGCTAGGACAAATCTTGTTAATTCATGTGCACATAAAAATTGTAATGGCAAGTATGCTGTAATACTTTTAAATGTTGACAAAAGTTGTGTGTAAGAGGTATTGACTGCAATGAGCATATCTGTAAATTTGAATTCTATACAATTCTAGGAAGTTGTCCAGGCTAATATCAACACCACATACTCTGTATTTCAGCTGTGTGTGGATACTGACTGATTTAATAGGCCATCTTTTAAAGCTCTTGAGAACACCTGTGAGGAAAATCAAGCCAAATATAATTAATTATGGACATGCAACCTGCAAAAAACTGACAATAAATGCAATTGCAGTTATTACCTGTATAAAACCCTGATTATTTTTTGCTAAAATGCTCTTTTTGTTTGTTCAACATTGTGAGCTAAATGTGTAGTCAGATGCAATTGATGGAGGTGCCCTCCGCACACCTTTCAGCAGTCCCGGCCAACAATCAAATAAATGGTGCTCGAAGTAACTTCACGGATGGCACCGTGCAAAACACAAGATTGAAGAAAATAGGTCACCAGCACTCCATAAGTTAAAATGAATGAGTCCTTTTAATGGACAATGATGTCACAGAAATCCAACATGAGCCGACGTTTCGGGGCCACACAGGGTCCCTTCTTCAAGGCAAGAGATGTGACGAGCGGCATTCGGCTCAGCTGTTCTGCTTGGTAGCGCTGTGGTACCGAGCAGAATAGAAAAACAGTAAAAAAAATAAATAGAAAACGATTGGGCGGAGCTAGCAGTGACAGCTAGCTCCGCCAATCTGTTTTCTATTGGTTGGGCGGTTCTGCTGCCGTCAGAATAAAAAAAAATCACCATAGGAATGCATAGCTTGATTCTTATTGGCTATTTCACTTTGCAATAGTCAATAGCAAACTAGCTATTGCACCCGCCCTCTGCTGCTGTCAATCGCTAGAGGGGGACCAGATGGAGAACTGCAGGTCCCCCTCTGCTGATTGACAGCAGCAGTGAGCAGGTGCAATAGCTAGTTTGCTATTGGCTATTGCAAATTGAAATAGCTAATAGGAATCTAGCTATGCATTCCTATGGTGATTTTTTTTTTATTCTGACGGCAGCTGACGGCAGCCAACGGCTCCGATGTCCGAAGAAAAAATAAAACCAGCAGGGAAAGGGAGCCATACTTTCTGGGAGAAAGTGTTTCTCTCCCGGGGCTGTATTAGACTCCTGGAGTGCCCGGGAGAGTAATGACAGATGGTGTTCCTGGTTACCAGGTAAACAGGAACGCCATCCTGGTTACCAGGTAAACAGGAAAGCCACACTAAGAACCTGTAGAGGCCACTGTGATATCATAGTGGCCTGGCCAGGTTCTCAGTGTGTAATGACAGCGTCCCTGGCTACCTGGTAACCAGGTACACTGATCTCTCTGCAAGTGGCCGGAGCCAGCCGTAAGATGACCCTGGCTCCGCCCAGCTGTCAGAAGCAGGCTGTCGACCCGCCAAAGGCATGTGCCTTTGGCTTGACTGAGCTGCTCGGCCAACTTCGGGAGCTGTACGGGCTATAGTGAATAGCCCGTACAGCAGCCCTTCAGTTCTACTGAATCGAAGGGGTCCTGGGGCCGAAGCTAGCTGAAGGATCAGCCAAAACTATCATCTTTTGTGCGCTTAGTTTGTATGGAAGGTTACATACTAAATCAGGTTAAAAAAAGATACTTGTGCATGAAGCACAACCAAAAGACATAATACATTAAAAACCTGCATCCTCAGAACCATAAACCGTCAGCTGATTCAGAGAAAGGCAAAGACTCCATAACTCTAATTGACTGCCTGCATGTTTTCAGTTCTATATGTGTGGGGGTTATCAGTCCTAGGAGAGAACATGTAATGTTGTTATCAATATGAAGTGATGGGTGTAGGTGTCTGTCATTCCGGAACAGTGAGCAGCACAGTACTGACATCACCAGATCTCATTTCAAATCTTGTGATACTAGCAGCCAAAGGCACAGTGCCTTAGATGAAAACAAAAGGTACATTTTTAGGGTACTGCAAAGGCACAATTAACATTTCTAGATGTTCCCTACATGATAGTAGAACAAAGTTGATTTATGGTGCACAAATCCCAAATCTCAGGGAGCCACCCCTGTTTGATTGTAGGAGACACAAAGGAGAGGAGAAGAGATGGGGTTTTGTTGGCTAGCAGAGTGACAAACCTAATAGACTTCACACCATATGTAGGTATAAAAATGCAAAATTTATTTGACAAGTTTGACAAAACATTTGTTTAAAACAAAAGAGCACATTGGATACAATAAATTAAAAAGTCAAGAGAACTCACCCTTGAACAGACACCTTCCCAAACCTCCACCCTGGAGTCCCACAAAGGTTCAAAATATGCAGAAACTAAAAACAAAGTATATGTAAATGCAGGTACAATAGTAGAATCAGTGCATCATCAACAGTAGATTGTTCAAGGAACACAAAAAAAAGGGTGATGTAGGTGCATCAGGGATGTCTCTAGACACTGGAGGTCATCAGATAAGGAATTACTCCTAGAAAAACCAGCAACAAATTGTTTTGTAAGAGAACAACAGGATCCCCAGGGCAGATATCAACTCCGACTGATGACAGCTCTCTACCAACACAAAACCGCCGATACTAGCGTGGCCGTCTCCAGCCAAGCACTGGGATGCACCTACATCACCCTCTACCATAGGACTACGCGCCCTTTTTCCATCCTATCACTGCTGGCCTGTGCTGGGTATCCGCTGGGTAAGCACTGTGGGGACTACCTCCTGCCCCTGAAGAAGCGCCTTAAGGCGCAAAACGCGTCAGGCCTCACCAGCATCGCGTGACTCCCCTGGTCATTTCCACCCCCATACCCACCCTGTTGGTTCCACCAAAAGGTCTTTTGTGTTCCTTGAACAATCTACTGTTGATGATGCACTGATTCTACTATTGTACCTGCATTTACATATACTTTGTTTTTAGTTTCTGCATATTTTGAACCTTTGTGGGACTCCAGGGTGGAGGTTTGGGAAGGTGTCTGTTCAAGGGCGAGTTCTCTTGACTTTTTAATTTATTGTATCCAATGTGCTCTTTTGTTTTAACCAAATGTTTTGTCAAACTTGTCAAATACATTTTGCATTTTTATACCTACATATGGTGTGAAGTCTATGGGGTTTGTCACTCTGCTAGCCAACAAAACCCCATCTCTTCTCCTCTCCTTTGTGTCCCCTACATGATAGTAAATCTCCACTTTTTTCAGTTTCACTTTCAGGTACATACAAAGAGCATAGTCTACATGCTCAATTTGTCGGTTTTTCAACCAGGTATTGCTGTACATTATTAGTCAACTCCTTTTTGCTAGTCATTATGGATCACTTCTCCTACTGATTCTGAATCATTGATCGCAAGCTCCTTTCTGCTTCTAACATAAAGAAAACCTTATGTAAATAAAATGTCAGTACATCCACTAATCAGATTATTATTATTATTATTGGTATTTTATATAGCGCTGACAATTTTACGCAGTGCTTTACACGGTGCACATTCACATCAGTCCCTGTCCTCTAAGGTCCCTATCTCACATGCATACATACAAGGGCCAGTTTAGAAAGGAGCCAATTAACCTTCCAGCATGTCTTTGGATTGTGGGGGGAAACCCACACAAGCACAGGGAGAACATGCAAACTCATGTTATATAAACTATGTATTATTTCTGATTTTAGCACAAAACTAACTGATAATTTTCATCTTTTTCCCTGGAGTTACCCCTTAACCCGCCATAGAGGTTTATGTTTATAACCCCCTGAAAAAATTATGAACTAGCAAGAAAAATTACAATAATGCCTGTATTCAGCTTACAGTATAGAAATCAGTTGCACAATGTTAGGCTATAACACTGCTACCAAAAAGTAGCATTATAGACTGTATTGTTTCATTTCATATATTCATAACATTTAGAATGTGAATGCGTAAACAGGTTGCTAAAAATAAAAATGATTCTCAGTGTCTGCATTTTAGAAATTGTTTACAATAGCCTATTTCTAAGGGACAAGTAAATTTCCCCATGAGGAATTTTTGCAGTAAGCCTGCAGCACACTTTAGGCTAAATAACAATACCAGGCAGTTGATTTTCTGACAAAAATAAAACATGGCAACATACATATTTTGTTAGAATCAAGTCTGTCAAGAGTCTGGTTTGTCACACTACATAGCCATTACCAAATCCACTAGCTATGTTTTATATATAACACATTGGTCAATGTATCCTTTTACATTGTACAAATACTATTTTATGCTATTTTGGCTAATTGACATGACTGCAATTTCCAAACAATTAGGTTGATATGATTGTTCCTGCCAACCAGTGGTTAATCTTCACCTGAAATATAATGAGCCCTTTGTCATATCTTTGCTGTGACTAGAGATAAGCTGTGGGTTTAGGTCAAATATTACTTTGACTTAAATCCAGGCTGTTCAGAGTGTGGTGAATCACCAAACAAACTGGCAATATTTGGCCAGCTTACCTGCACAAATTCCCTGCAATTTTTACAAGTCTTTGTGGTTGCAGGGCAACATTGTTGGGTGATGGGTCATTAGGGCAATGGATCATCATGATTGACACTGGTTCTAAATTGCTGGATGACATGATTGACACTGGATTTATGTCATGGAGCATTGTGTACTTTTTCCCTATTTAAATAAAGGACTTTATCACTTTGTGGGTGTCTTTCTTTATTTTTGACATTCCTTTTAGAATGAGTAATAAGGGGTACTTATGTAACCCGTACTCATTCCACTAGACAAACCAGATAGGGATCTGTCATTTAGTGGTAGTAGCACTACCATCATGCCACCATACTAGCACTACCAGTGGTAAATGACAGATCCTTGGCTTGCTTGTTTTCTAACAGCAACCATCTGGGGATCTGTAAGCTTCCAGCGGTATCACTAATGTGGTGGTGGCGGCGGCATGATAATAATTAGGGTTGCACAGATACTTTTCGAGTACCAGTACATTAAAACAGAGATGTACAAATCCCAGGAGCTCCGTGTGCTCCTTACAAATGACAGCTGCCTCTTAATTTTTGAATTTGTCTCTAGTGTAGTCTCGGAGCTCAAAAGTATCGGTACATGTACTCGTACTTGTACCGAGTACTGTACTTGGTATCTGTGCAACCCTAATAATAATGATACTACCACTAAATTACAGATTTCCAGCTGGAGAAGCTTCTCCTACCTTGCAAGGCACCTTGCCCCACTTTGAGGGGATAAGGGCCTCATCTCTGGGACCCCAAGACAATGTGGGGGTTTTTGGGGTGGACTTATCAGATATTTGCCACCCCAAGTGAAAGAGTGCAGGGTACATGAGCACCACTTAGTATTTTTTCCACAAAAGGTAAAAAAAATAAAGACACCTTCATGGTAAAAAAAGTCCTTTAGTAAAAATTCTATTAAAAAAGTAAATAGTGTTGCACAATGTAAATCCATTGTCAACCACGGCATCAAGTTCAGTGACTCAGAAATCGTAGAAACCAAAGCGTCAGCATGACAGCCAGGAATGTAGCATTCTTTATAAGTAGTGGTTGAAAAGACCTCCAGATTTCTCTCATGAAAGGTGTTCTTTAAAACCATAAGATCATAATGGCATTCAGGTAACTAGCATATTCACAATCAGAGGTCAGTGATGGTATCCTACACATTTCTTTCAATAAAAGTTACCTTCAAATGTTAAAATATTAACATTATCATCTGATTCTAATGTAACCAAGAGAAATGTTGAACCTGAAACAGATTTTAAAACAGGAATTGTCCCACAAAAGAACAAACATTACATTCTAACATTTCGCTATGTTCACTATATAATTATTCACAGTTTTAGTTATTCTATGTGAGGGTTTGAGTCCCCTCCAACAGCTTTGGAAAACTGTAGGGGTGTACCTAAGGTGTCTCTACTCTGCAGGAAGTGGTAAGAGATATTTTTCAATGATTATGACACAACAAGAGCATTCCAGATATTTAACCCCTTTGGAATAAAACAAACTGTGGATTAAGCTTTAAGATGAGTATAGGTGTACTGTACATAAAGACACTTTTGGATGGAAATACATCTTTTTATCCTGGATACAAATACTAATAGGAGTAGGTGATTGCGCTCAGGAGGTTATAATGAACTAATGATGATTTTTGTGTCTTACTCATTTTAACAGTTGTCGTCTCTTGAGGGTAGCTAATGCTTATCTTTCTATTTAGCCATGATACATTATTAAAGCCTGATTGAAGTTACAGAAATAGATATTCAGTCAGATGAACATTGTATTAACAACCTCCCTTTTTATGGTCCTACATCAGCTTTCTTATTGAAACATCTGTGGAGCTAGAAAGGGTATCCAAATAAGACTGTGCAGTCTGATAGGCACTAGAGTTGGGCCCAGTGCACTCACTAATCAGCACTCAGTAACAGAACTACTTTTACAAGCCCACCTTTCTGACTTTCTGTGTTAAGAAACCTGTGATGAGGAGTTTCAGTATAAAACATTGATGTGGGAGTGCAGAAAAAAAATTTTTTTACTGAGAGAAAAGGGTAAGCATTTGCAAGCACAAGTCAGTTACAAATCATAACATGTGGGAGTATGGGACCATAAATATGTAAAAAGGTGTGAGACTTAAATTAGCTTTTACGCTAGAAGAATCAACAGCTGCTAAATGACTGGTTGTTGTTTCATCTTACTTACTGATATGTGTGTCTAGTAATTATTTGTATTTAAGTAAGCCATACACTTTGTAAATGTCCACTAGGGATGCACCGATATATCGGCCTCCGAAACATATCTGCCGAAAATTGCACTTTTGGCATAATGCTGAAAGTGCTATTTTCCTGCTGATACATCAATGAATAAATAAAAATAAAAAAATAAAAAGTTTATAACAAATAAATACAACTAAAATATTAAAATAAATTGAAAAAATTAAAATAAAAAACATTTTCGTTATCAGTTTCGGCCTGACAATTTTTTATTTATTTCGGTTTCGTTTCGGTTTGGAAATTTCCATTTTGGTGCACCTCTAAAGTCTACTGTACTTAAAGGAAAGGGTGTGTAATAGAACTTGCCACATTATTTTGTAAGAAATAGTATACAAATGAGGAACCTAGTCTGGAGTTCTCTTTAACATGTGGCTTTTTTTGTTAATATATACCTTATATTATATACAGAATAATAAACAAGATGCAAGAAAGTTTGCCCGCTCTTTAAAATTAATGTGGATTGTCATAAAATACTTTTTCTAAAGTAGAAAAGTAAAGAGAGTACATTTATTTCTTTAAATGTAAGGCAAATGAAAAATGTAACACTTCATATCACACCCACATATAAATGAGATTTCAAAAAGTCTTTTAGAACCCATTAAAATTATAATGCTTTTTAAATTGTTTCTACCAGTTTAAGTGCATTAGTCGTGCTGTGTTTTATATTTTAAAAAGGGGCAGGAGTGACAAAAGAAGCTTTTGTTGCTACTTCTGCAGAGCTTTGTTCCATCAAACTTAACGTAAAATATATATTATTTGATCATGTAATCACGTGTTTTCTTTCGCCAATTTAAAGATTTATTTCAAAGCTTTAATACATTTGTTCAAGTGCCATAGTACATTTAATTCAGTCTAAATTGTTGTTATAATTTATGCATTACATCCAATTAGTTGTGAAAGAATACAAATAGCATGTATTTGATAAAGGAGAATTTACATTACAGGAGTAAGATCAAGCAGAGTGGAGTGCTCAGTTAATAGCTGGCAAGGTTTAAATAAACATAAGTTTAAGACAGTAATGAATGTTACTAATTTATAAAATGTATTGCAAGGAGTGTTTATATGACAATAGGGATAGGCAAATCTGTCGGGGGTTGGTTTGCCATGGGTTCAGCGAACCCAAGCGGCAAATCCTCAAAAAAATATGGGGAGCTGAGCGCTGCCATACAGGACATGAATTATTGCAGCACAATTTTTTTTAAATACTGTACAGTGGGGAGAAGGCTTTGAGGGCGATACTGAAAATATACAAATTCTTTAGCTACCATGCTTGGGGATGCCTTAAAGCCATTGTGGTGGTAAAGAACATCATTTTTTTTTTTTACAGACAGGCTTAGCAACAGAGTAAACTGGCATTACATATTTGGCTGTGGAGTTGTTTTTTTTCTTTTACAATTAGCTTGGTTTACATTTAGTAGCAGCACTCTAACCTGATTGCTTTTATTAGGAAGTTTTAGCAGCAACACTTTTTTTTTTCATTAAGTGGTAACAGGTACCCTTGGTTACATTTTCTAGTAGTACACTGAGGTTGTCCCTGTTCTCACTAATGCAACAAGGTCCTGTCTATCAGACTCTCACTGACAATAAAGAGACCACAGATGATAAAACAGTGTAAAACTGGCCAGCAAGGGACAATTTTAGTAAGAGAGAATTGACCAAAATGTAGTAGAGAAAAAAAACAGACAATTTGGAGACTGCATATGACACAGCAGTGCAAAATTGGGCAGAAGCAGCACAATTTTTAGTAGCAAGGCTTGGCTTAAAACTGCGACAAAAAACACAGGCTGGGGTTTTCCTGCAGATATGATACTGCAGAGGATACATCAGTGTACTACTGGACAGCAGCAGGAAAGTTTTCATTCAATTGGGGAAAATATGCCTTTTATTTAAAATATAAACTTTTATTTTATCTACAGGGATGGGGAGGGGTGGGGAATGTGAATGGTATACAGGGTTATTCACAAAGCTGCCAAAGGCAGCCGTGTGAATAACCCACCCGAAGTGAAGTGAGCCGAACGCTGTTCGGCTATTCACTTCAGGCTTGTACAGCTGATTTCAGCCATACATTGGCTGAAATCAGCCGTACATTGGCTTGCTTCGGCTGGGTTC